>NW_010512481.1:0-74498 GCF_000687285.1 Phaethon lepturus | reverse complement strand
GGAGGCAGGGGGGCGGGAGTGTAAGCGGCGTGGGGCGCTGGAAGGGCCGGCCGGTGCCTTGGGCCTGAGCAGCCCCATCTCCCGCCTGCCCGGGCCCGGCGTGGAGACCAGCTGCCCTCCCTTGCCTGCGCCGCTTGGTGACCTGGCTTCGCTTTCTCTGCGCGGCCCACCTACGCGATTAATGCGCAGGGTTTAAGGTGCTACACTCATCGTAAGACGAGGGAGCTCACTTTGCGTTTAAGATGGGGCTCTTCCAGCCATATCGCCTGCCTTTTCAGCGATTGAACGCACCGTGGAGGTGGAAAACCTGCATTTGTTACCTTCCTCAAACGGGGTCTTCCACTCCATATTCCAAAAATTCCATATTTCTGTCTCCTGGGGCAAATGTTGAACTGCCAAAGGAATTGTGGGTTGGGCTGGGGGTAAGGCATCTGAAACCTCACTGAAATGGAGAGGAGAATGTGTGATGTGCGTGTTCTTGTGGTTTCCACCCTATCAGTCCACAAAAACAAGCCTAATTGTGTGCCCAACTAACTGGGGCTTCTTGCTAAGGCCACTCTGGCTTTCCAGATAGTGATGTAATACCTCTTTGCAGTGTGGATTTATTACATATTGCTTTTAAGCTCTTTCCAAATAAAGTGGCATGTGCAGTAGTGTGCACTGTGGCAGCTCTGCACCTCCAGCATTAGTAGGGCAGTGGGACGCAGAAGGGATCGCTTGACTTGCAAGTAGACTTAGAATTGCGGGATTAATGTTTTTATTGAAAATGGTTAAATTGGAAATTCTGCTATAAAATTGCTTGTGTATGAGTAAGAATCACAAAGTATGTAAATTTGTAGAATTTCCTTTTCCTATCAAAAATAGCTTAATAAATACTCAAAGAAAAGTAAGCATTTAGTGTGTTATGTATACTCAGTAAGCAAGTTCTGAAGTACAATAGTGAAACAAGCATCATCATACCAATAGATTAAAGACCTGCGGTACTCTGATTGTTAACAACATGCAGATTTGACTGTTACAATGCACACTTACATAAGTTAAATGCTTTTACTCAAGTATCTCCATTAGTCATGAGTGCATCTTGTTGTCACTGTTGTCACTTATGCATTAAATTGTAATATTTTTCTCCCAGAGCTTTGTGAGAAATTATTTGAAGTATGTACGTGAACTTCTTAAGATACAGGGAGAAACAAGGAGAATACAAATTGTGCAATCAGAATGACTTCTGCCCATGACTTCTGCCCTCATTTCAAAAAAAGAACTCTTTAGGCAAGCTTTCTACAGGTAAATAATATTAATTTAATATAGCTAAGTTGTTACAGTGAAAGGGAGGGAAAGCAATTCTAAATTGGAAACCATGTAAAAGACTGACATGCTGGACATCAATAGGCTAGTGGAGTCAGATGTGTTTGAAATGGCAAGATTCAGTATATGAAATAAGGTCATAAATCAATATTAATAATGGCTTAATGTTTTTAATATATAATCAGGTATAATACAAAAAAAATGGTGCAGCTTTTCCAATGGTGGAACATCAGACAGGTGGGCTTTATTTTCTATATCAGCAGTATACTAGTGGAATTATGTCAAAGACACTGGCAGCCTTGCTGTGACAATGCATTTAGGAAGCTCTTTTTTTCAGTCTAAACTCAAAAAAAGAGGCATACCTTTGGAGCACTGGGAGAGGAAGACTTGTACAAATATAAGGGCAAAATGCAAGAATTTCTCTTCTTTGTTTTGTTTGTTTCTTTTTCTAACCAGGACATTCCTAATCCTTTCCGGCAGGGAGTTGTAAGTTCCACAGGCACTTCTCTCACATGCCCACTTCTTGTCCTGCCCTGTTGCAATATGTAATTTTCCCAAGTCTGAATTTGTCTGAGGAGGGGGGATGGTGAGACAAATGCACATTCAGAAGAGTCTTACTGAGGCTGTAGCCATTTGACTGGCTTTGCATTCAGCTGTTTGGGATCGGAGGCCCCACAACTCCGCTGCTGTGGGGCTGTATCTGCATTTACAGCAGGTCAGACCATGGAGCAGAACGTTTGCCGCTGGGAAAACCACATCCACACCATACTTGCTTTCGGGGTTTCCTTCAGGCGAGTTGTAGTATGATCCCAACACTGAATGCCTATCAGCGGCTGGAGAACAGCTCCTGATTTTATGTAATCTAGAAGTGATCTAACTTGTAAGTGCCAAAATGGCTCTGCAGCACAAATCAGGGGAATGGAGTTGGCAACAACTTGGAGACTTGCTCCAAGAGCACTCTCCTGGTCCAAACTAAGATGGTATCACAGTCACATCCTAACTTCCTAGTTGGTACAGTTATCTCAGCAACTTTAAAGGAGGTCACATCTTACCAAAGACCAGTCTTTTCCTGAGCTGCTCTTTTATTTCTCAGCAGCTCTGAAGAACCTTTTTCAGAGGAGCACTATTAAATGCTGGTCTTGAAATAAAATTGATTGAAAAATGGTTAATTTTCTCACTTATGTGGCCTTGTTGGTCTTTGACCGTGCCTGGAATACTTTCTGCTTACAGTAAATCTGTCTTTACTACAGTATCTGCTCTTCAGCTTGGGAGGCAACAGCCTTAAGGGTTCAAGTTCACTTCCACCTTGGCTCTTGAGCAGTGTCCCAAATCTCTTCTTGGCTTCCCTTCATCGTCTCATGACAAGACATCTGCATGTTTACAGGCCACCCACACGGCAGGAGCTCAGTTGCTGTTAAGTCCCAGCACAATATGCAACAGTCCTTATTCAGTCTCTGCAGCCCTTTTCTGTTTTGTTTTGGGAATTAATTGAACCTGCTCCCTGAATTGCTTATCCTTTACTTGGTAGTGCAGTTGCATTCTTTGGCCCTTATATCAAGGGCCCTTTGATACATTTTCAGCTAAGGAGGACATTGTAACCCTTGCATCTCTTCCTTTTTCTGTCTCTGACTGCAGACCTTATTGGCCTTTTCTGCCTACCCTCCCACTAAGCCAGTCAGATGTAAGGTCCTGGGAAAAGGCGCAGGGGGGTTGCCTTTGCCCTGGAACTGTGTGTGTTATAAGGAGTCTCCTCCATTGAGGGTGGAGGAAGAACTGATCTCTTGCAGCTGAGAGATTATTTCTGGCTTCATCGAATGGCTGTGCTCTCGGGCCTCTCTCAGTGAGAAGAGGCTCAATATTCCAGGTCATTCCCTGAAAATACTTCTTTCTTGCTGTTAACTGTTTATGGATTGCATGGTGAGTCTTTGCTTGTTTTTAGTATGTGAGGAGGATGTAAACACAGTCTTCCACTGCTACAGATACGCAATAAAGCTTCCTGCATTTGGGGATAATTGCAGATGTCAGCACACCCAAGAGTGCATGGTAAGCCTTGCCTTGTGGAAAACCTCTTTGAGGCTACTGTTATCCTCAAGATGACCAGTAAGTTTGGTGGAATTCTTTCTTCTGTCCTGTTTCTTTTTTCCACATTTGGCCATGACAAGCTAATTGGCCTCAGAGGGAGACTGCCTTGTATCCCTGTAGTGAGAAATGTCTGGTCCTTTCTGTCAGTGCTATTCAGATAACTGTGGTTGGATACGGACATACAAATTTTAGTAGCTTTGTTCTCATATTTTCCTGCCGGCTGAGCAAAAAGGATACTATTGCTTCTTTGCTTCTCATCCACTTTCCCACTGCCAGGCATTGCAGCAGCAATGTATTGTTTTGCAATTTCTATATTGCAGCAGCAGCAGCTTTCCTTCTCTTTCCTACTGTCCACTGTCACCCCCAGTCTGATCCCCTTTTGTAAGGAGGAGGACTGGATTTTTGTAGTGTTGCTTTCAAGTAATATATCAGACTATATTCTTAAAAACTCTGTTTGCTAATACTTCTGAGTCTTCTGTGGGTCTGTACCAAAACCTCTGGTGGTGGCAGTACAAGTTGCTTTTATGTCTGAAACTTTTGGCTGGATGTTAGATCTTGCCTAAGTTGGGTGTGCTTCCCCTCCTGGTCCAAGTGTGGCATAGGCAGCAGGTGTCCTGCAGCCTCCTGAATGTCTGCCCACTGACTTGCTTGCCTGTTAGCAGTTGGATGGGAATGCAGCCTGGCACGTTGACGTAGAAAATGTGTCCATGTACAGGGTTGTGTTTTATCCACAGCACAAAACGCATACTCTGATCCTACACCAGGGAGGCCCTGTGGAGTATGCTTTTTACTCCCTGTTACTGTCTTACGTGGGCTCTTGTGTTTTGGTTTCTGAGTCTCTTAAGTCATGCCTCTTGGTGGTGTGTGTTAGGCTTGCCTTGCTCAGCTGTTCGCTACTCCTGAACAGCCAGCCACACCTTTTTTCTGTGACAGGTTTCTGTCTATCAGCTCTCCTTGGCTTGTGCTGGATTCTGCAGGTCTCGGGTACTTTGCTCTGTTCCTCCTGCTGGAGATAACTGTGCTTGTCTTTTCAAACTTCCCTCTGGTAGGTCAGGCCTTCAGTTCTAGTTGATGCTTGTAAGCCAAGTTGTCTTGGCCAACCTTTGACTAACTGTGGACTGCAGATCCTTGCCTGACCACCAGAAAAGCAAGCAGAGCACATGACTGACTTGACTTTTAAACCTTTTTTTTTTGTTTGTTTGTTTTTTTTTGTTCTCTCCCAAGCTTAGTCTTTTCTGTTTTGGTGCAGGTCAATAAAAAGTTTAGAGAGCTCATCATATTTCCCTTATTTTTAAGTAGTAGTAATTTTCTCTTTATATTTAAAAACCACTTTCCTTTCTTGAAACCTTGCCCATATTGACTTTTGCAGTAACTTTTTGCAAAATACTGGTAAAATCAGCTTCCCCTAACATTGTGACTGTAAGGTAACAGAAAGGCTTTTCATACCACCAATGAATCTTCATTTTCTCCTTTTCTTTAAGGGTTAGGATTCTGAAACATAGCTATTAGAGTAAACTCATCCACTGTCTTTTGAATACTGAGCCTAACTAGTCAATGGGAAATGAACAATTAAATCTCTTAATGGCAGGCTTTTTCTGCAAATATTAATATTAGTTGCATGAGTTACTACATTGTGTTTGCACATGCTGGTTTACCAATACAACTTAGAAGACAAAAGGTAATGGTGAAGTGATTGAACAATTCTCCAGAAAAGCATCAGTATGTCCTTAAGTAGCCTCTTAAACTGTTTTGAACAGAAATAGATGCAGCAGTTAAAATCAACAAAACAAAATCTGGAGCAGCAAGCTCACTAACTGTATGTAATTGAGCCAGCTTTGACAGTTCAGAGCTAATATCACGCCAAGGTGTCTGGAAGTCTTGAAGATGGATTAGCTTGGAACACAGCTTTCTGTTGTAGTTAATTTGCTTTGAAGCAGCTGTTCATTACAGTCAGTGTGACCTTGTCAGCTTTGCCTGCTTAAGTCAGTGATCACTAGGTCTTTCTGTAGCAGCTTTGCTGCCGAGTTCAAAAGAATCTGATACTGTGAATGCAAACAAGGTGATGGTAAACTGCACTTTTTGTTGTTGAATTTTGCTAGGCTTCAACAGCCATCCTCTCCAAAGTGGGCTCTCAAGGAGCTCCCACTTGACATGAGCAACCACAGTTTCTTTCTGCCCTTGCTTTTTAAGATTTCTCTCCCCATCAGAAGTTAGTTACGAGTTTCTCAAGTAGAATGTATATACATCTTCAAATGTTTGGGGTTTTTTGAATTTATTATGGTGCTAGGAATTAATTTTGAGCTTTTGCTAAGATTGAACCAGTTATGTCAGTCTCTTGTTTTTTCCACTTTTATTGTTGTATTCAGCATAAGTATATTCGTGATTTTTTCCTATTTTCTGACTTCTATTTTAAAAGAATAATTTAAATGTTGATCAATGTGAAATAATCTGCCTAAAACTATTCTATATTGATATTCAGTTCAGATTGGATGTTTCTTCATTATTCTGATGTAGCAAATGATTGCGCCTTTCTATTGTGATGAGCACACTGATTACAGTGAACATTTTTCAGCTTCCCTTGAAGTTCATTATAATAAAATTTAGACTGTAATCAGTAAACTCCAGCAAAAACGGTGAGCTAAGATTTTAAAGGTATCATTAAACCATCCTTTATTTCACAGAGAAACAAAAACCATTGCCAAGTAATTCAGTACTAGATGCTCCACCAAAAGAGAGGAAGCAGAAACTCTTTTGGAGTGAGTTCTCATGAAGGCTTCTTTCTTCCATCAAAACTCAGCCTTTAAGTCACTGAATAAGTCACTAAATAATGTTTGTTTTGCTTTGGAGAGGTCTGGCAGTGATTAACATGTAGCAACTTGATAATTTGCCAACATCCTGGATTTTAAATTATCCTGGCGGTAGTCTTTTATCACTGAAAGCAATGATATTAAAGAAAAAAAATCACACTTACAATTGTCAGAATAGTATTTTATCAGCTAGTACTTTTAATACGAACAGTGTTAAGTAATGCAGGTTAGCTAGCCACAGAAAGGAGACTATAAGCATTATTGGGGTGCTAATAATGTCATTATTTTGTCCATAAGCTACTGACTTTTCATGTTGACATGAATACTTACAGAAAGGATAACAGCGCTAGAGAGAGATTTTTATTTGTGCTGAAATCCAGAGAGAATTTGTATAATATTTTATGTTGTTGTTTTGCTGTGTGTATGAAGCTACCTTTTTTCTCATAATGTGGAGTACTCCAAGTGGAAACTTCTGTGATCCAGTCAGTGAGTGAAGGCTATTTTAATCGAAGATTAAATGGAAATTATCACTCTGTTTGGTTTAGAAACAAGTAAACACAACTGTGCCCTCAGTGGTGTCTGAACACATAGTTCATAGTACCTTTTTGACCATGGTAGTGCAAAGCCACATTTAAAACCAAACAAATAAAAAACCCCCCACCCCCAGAACCAAAAACTTCCTCCTATCTGAATATGGTAGAGTCCTTTTAACCTGCTCACAAAAGTGTCATCTTCTATAGGTATCTGACTCCCCAGAGGGAAATGCTTTTTTTCCTCTTCTCTCTTCTTTCCTTTCCCTTCGCCTTTTTTTTTTTTTTTAATATCTTTTTCCCCAGTAATATTATTGCTCTGCCAAAACTAAGGTTGGGTAGGAGAAGGAAGCCACACAAAAGTTGTTCCTTGTAGGTCCTGGTGTCATTCTTGGTATTTCACATACTTTGTCTGTATCTACGGTAGCTTGCAGATTAACTTCTTTCCTTGTGGCAGAGGGCATGTGCACCCGCCCTTCATCCCAGCCTGGTCTGTGGTTGTCTAAGCAATGGCACAGGGAGGAACTTTGCTTTTAGCAAGTGTTACAATTTCAAGGGGTTTATAGTGTACTTTGCTCTGTGAAAGATCTCTACTAATTTAGGCTATCAGTAGTTTGGGGGATTTTTTTCTGTCATGATTCTGCAGATTGGTCTTTGAGTGGACTTCCTGGTAACAAAGACTGGATGTGTACATTCATCTCAGTCCTGTTTTTGTCCTTGAATGTAGATTGATTTACAGAGTGAGCCTGCCAGCTGAGAATTTAAACAGTCACAATTCAATAACAAATGTAGTCTTCCTATTTTCTGAGTGTCCTAGAACAGATCATTCTGATTCCTCCCCTGAAACAGACTCTGACGGGTTTCACATAAAGGCTAGAAGACCTATAGCTTCAAAGTCTAGTCTAGAGATGAATTGTTAAAGTTAGTGGGCAGCTTGTGTACTGCTTCAATATAGCTAGCAGGTTAAATGTGTTTGTTTTTCACAGACTCAGCCCGGTTGAGGATGGAAGGGTCCTCTCTCTGGAGGTCATCTGGTTCAACCCCCCTGCTCAAGCAGGGCAACCTAGAGCTGGTTGCCCAGGACCATGTCTGGACAGCTTTTTTTTAATACCTCCAAGGATGGAGGCTCTACCACCCCTCTAGGCAACCTGTGCCAGTGCTCGGTCACCCTCACAGTAAGAAAGTGTTCCCTCATGTTCAGAGGGAACCTCCTGTGTTTCAGTTTGTGCCCATTGCCTCTGGTTCTGTGGCTGGACACCACTGGAAGTAGCCTGGCTCTGTCTTACTTTTACCCTCCCTTTGGATATTTATATACGTTAATAAGATCCCCTTGAGCCTGTTCTTCTCTAGGCTGAACAGTCCCAGCTCTCTCAGCCACCCTTCATATGTGAGATGCTCCAGTGCTTCAGTCATCTTCACGGCCCTTCACTGGACTCTTTCTGGTATGTCTGGTCTCACGTATCGGGGAGCAGAGGGCTGCCATAGTAATCCAGATGTGGCCTCCCCAGTGCTGAGTAAAGGGGATTCCATTTTTAATTGGGAATAAAAATGATTTCTTGAGGATTAGATTAATTGTGTTGTATGGATTCTTTGCTGACACTCTGGCCCTCCAAAAAAGTGGCTACTGTTTTTGTAGTAATGTGCTCTGATAATATTTATTCTGAATATATGGTATAAGAGGTATATAACTTGTAGAATGCACAATAATTCTTGAATAATTTGGTCCTTGGAAGCCAACCTTTAAAACGGAGTAAAATTTTTATTTCAAATATGCTGTCATTTTATACCATGGTAAATGTGCTTGTAAAATGTTTACAGCTTCAAACACATCAGTATAGCAATGTTCCTGAAGCAAAAGAACCTTTCTGGTTGGTTTTGTGATGTTTTTCTTAATTGCCAGTAAGATGCCAGATGAAACACACTTTTATTTTGGGGAAGAACTTCCAAGTTATTTGGGTTGTCAGCCGCTTTCCCAGACCAATAGTTCTTCATAATCTTAACAATGATAGTAAAAGCCAATACGACTCTGTACATGTTGCATCCCCACTAATAACTACCACAATCCAACGTGAGCCACTGACCTCTGTCTTGAGAGCTGCTGCTATAGGTGCAGCCTTCTAAATGCCATGATTTAAGCTTTTTACGGTTTTTCAGTAAGACGTGACTTGCAGCCCCTTGGAACGTGTGTAATTTTTATTTCTAAAAGTGCCAAACATTCTCAGTGCTTTATTTCATACGCAGGGCTTAGTAGTGTGTCACATCTACAAGCTTATCTGTTTCTGTGATAAAATGAAGAGCAAGATCTATTACAGAGGCTATCTAAAGAGAAAGTTATTAGTTGGAAATTGATAAAACTTTTCAATAACATTGTTATTCATAGAGCAGCTGTAAATTCTGCTTTGACACAAATGTACTTGCAAGTCTTGCATGTATGTGAGAACTTTAGCTCTAACCCCAAGTCACCATCAGATTTTTATCGAGTAAATTGGCCCAGGTCTTTTCAGGACACCTGTAAGTTTTTCTGGTTGTGGATATTGGAAATAGTGTCAAAACCAAGAGCAGTGTTCTACTTTGTGTTTAGACCTATTTTGTTTAATTCTAAATTATCTGAAAGAGTTCTCGATTTGGACAGGATAAACCATTGACAAATACTGCTTCATTATTGTCATATAGCTTGTTGAGTATTCTTTGTGTCCATCCCCATTGTATCTAGGTGTCATGAATTCAGGAGAGAAAGTAAGCTTCAGACAAATTGTTTGTCGTCTTTCACTTGTTCAGCTGAACTAGCAATGTCAGTAGGTTTTCTAATGCGGATGGGAGATCCAGCAGCTGGTTATATCCTTGTCAGAAACCTACCTACTCTTGGCCAAAAGCCATTAACAACTAAGTGTCCACTTTCTTATTCTCCATACAGTCAGCAGGATTTGTCCCCAGAAGCCAAATAAAAACAGCTTTTTACATTATCCATTAGCAACAAAATTATTTTGAGTGTTTGTTCATAACTGTTTTGTTAAAGTGACTTTGGATAAGGATGTATAAAGAACCCATTTCAGTTTGCTGCTTTCCAAATACCACAATAAACTTTGAGTGATTCTCAGCAAAAGTCACATGTACGAGTATCACAGCTCTATATTTTTCTGCTAACATTCATGTTTATAACTTCTGAATGTGTTTCAGAGGATATCTGTCTGTAAATCTTCCTGCTTGCAGAGTTGTCTTACATGGACTGAGGATGTACAGGAAATTGTCTCATGCTTTAGTCATTCACCATGTCTAGTTAAGTCTGCTGGAAGGAGAGAGTTCTTGCAGAGATTTCAGGAGATGATCCCAGTTTCCCTCCCAGCAGCTGTGATGAGAGGATATTAACTGTGCCTGTATAGAGCACAATGAGCAGACCATTTCAGATCTCAGTGTATGGTAATCTAGATCTTTGTGTCTTAGCTATTCTTGAATATTGAAAAAATAAAACCAACTATCAAGCACAGCTGAGCCAATTACAGTAAACAACAGTGATTCAGCACTTCAATTTGCCAACAGACACATCATTATCTTCTAGTTTTTATATGTCAAAACAGTGTAGGAGTGTAAAATAGTAAAAGCTGATAAGGATTTGTACATCAAACTTGTGTTTAGAACAACCATTGAAATGTTCTAATGTGAAGGAGGAAGTAATTTGACTTTCATTTCTTTCTGTTTATTAAAGCAGCAGTAAGCAAATTGGTTATAGAGTATTTGCACTGATCTTTTCTGCTAGCTAGATATATTGGAAATCCCATAACACTAGAAACATTCCTATTACCTGATGGCAATACATTTTAATTACTCCACACTAGCTACAGTACAATGGGGTACTGCCAGGGACTGTGTAGGTAGAACAAGGAGAGTGAGTTATTTTTGTATGTTTTTTAGGAAAAATGGAGTTCTGTTTGCTGAGTCATCAACACCTCCATGTTATCACCATGGTTAATAAAACCTTGTATTTCCCCAAATGAACCAAATGTTTTGATTTCTGCAGAATAACCTTGGTTCTGATAAGACTTCCTTAGGCTACTGGTTTGTGGTCTGAGGGGTGATGCACTTGTTCCAATAGATCTGTGCAGGAGCTTGGTGAACGGTAGCGCTCCTTTACTAAACAAACATGTACATTGGTTCTTGCTGCACGAAGAAATAAAATTACTTTGGCTGCTAAGCTGGTGTTGACCTACTGCTAACCGGCTGCGACCTACTAACTTGGATTTCTACTAACTTACTGCCATGGTGTATGTTAGCAGGTGATAGCAATGCAGGGCTTATCAGAGTGAGCCTGTGAACTTAATGTGGGGAAAGTACAGACTGCTTTGTATCCAGTAGTTACTGCAAATTAGTTGAGTCGATTGTAAGGTGTAAAGGTTGCTGTCATGAAAATTGTGGGGTTTTGGTTTTAACACGAAGGAGCAACTCAACTATTTAACTATGTTCCCTTCTTTTGTAGTTGCTAGCTATTAGAAAATGTACCAGTTACTGAAATTTGAATAGGCAAAAATTGTTAGAGGCAGCCTCTGCTTCTCCATCTTCTGAATCAGGACTGAATTTCATCTGCCCATGTTCTGAATTGTTTTAGTTTTAATTAGTGGCAGAAGACTTTGAAAGAGGTGCATGCAAATAAGGGGAAGTGGAAGTTTTCATATGGGATGGTTGTGGAAGCAAATGCAGGTTTCTTCAAGACAGCAGAAGTTGCAAAGGAAGATGCTCACATGTCAAATATGGTTACTCTACATTTCCCAGTATAAGAGGAGAAACTTGAAAGGACAGCACTAGAAATTAACAGCTGAAGTAATTTGACTTTATTAGTGTAAGAACTGTCAAGCTGAGGTTTCTTTAGCATGACACTGTCACTGCTTACTACACAACTCCTGTTTGTAAGAAAGTCGTCTGTACAACTTACAGGATAGTGCTTTCCACCTAAAAGACTGACAAGATACTGTAACAGACATAATATTAATTTGATAGACACCCATGAAAAACAAAATAATTCTGCAGGGAGGGAAAAGAAAAAAAAACAAAAAACAACCCACCCTGAAAAGAGTATAAAGAGTATATTGACAAGAAATTGTGCGTATAGTCAAATGATCTGAAGTTCTTTGGGAGAAGCCTGTAACAGGATGGCATAAAGAAAGAAAGGGTTGCTTTGCTTCTACAGCCAGCAGAATCTCTGCTGTCTATTTAATTAACCGTCCACCTCTCACATACCACTCCTTTTCTTTTTTTCCTCCAACAGCAAAGGAGGAATAAGGATTGCTCCAAACATGCCACGGGCTGCTCAGCTTGCTTTAGCACTGTCATGTGCCTTTTCTTTTCCCATCTCAGTTCTAGGTGCCTCGTATGGAGAGAATAACTGAAGGACTGAGCGGTGTGGCAGAAATTTGACATTAGCCCTCTCCATCTTCAGCTATATGGGGAAAGTTCTTATATTGCTGTGTAGGTGTTAAGGCTATATGAAAATTTATGAATCCTTAATGGTACATTGTTTTGCAGGTAACTATCTGTTTGGATTCAGTAGTATATAACCAGTGGTATGATGAATGATGATTTGGGCAACATGCAGATTAAAATTTCTGATGGTTTTTGTGTTAACAGTATAGACAGTGCTTCTTCTCACTCAGCAAAATAAAGTGAAGTACAAGTTTAAATTTATTGCGTGCAGAAAATTCTGCAAGTGAATATGGAAAACAGTAAACATTATCTTCCTAGTTACCAAGAAAGCTACGAAATAGTGGTACTGCTAATGCTTTGCTCATTGCCATTATTTGGTTATCAACCTTACTTTTTCCTTTTTTTTTAATCTTCTTTTTAGAGATTTTGATATGAAGTCAGGGAGGGGGTGGGGAGAATAAGAAAGTCAATGTCTTGTGTTGAATTTCTTTTTCCAGATGGTCCACTTTTTTTTTTTTTTCATGGCTACAGTTTAAATAATGTTTTTTATTCCCCTCACATGCCTCATTTCCTAACAGTTGCTGCAACTGCCAGCGGTGGTAACCTTTCCCACCAGCTCTGCTCCTGTGTCCCTTGATGTAGTTGAACTAATGATCAAAGGTTGCTATTCCTTCTCTAGATCCCTTTGTTTCTCCTCCATGGAGAAAAATCCATATTTTTTTAATAATTTTGGAGTAATTTTGAGGAAAGATCAAGATGGGAGAAGTGCTATTAAAAAAGGGGGACTGAAGCCTGAGACTCTGCTTGGAATGGGTGTACTCCATGGCGAGGTGCCAGCAGGCAAGGACTACCCTGGTCACCCCACCAGGGAGGTCTTGTGTTTCCCTTGCTGTGGATGTGCATGTCCCAACAGCAGGAGGACAGGGAGTGCGGAGGTCTCGTTTGGTTGTTCCCCTGCTTGACTTTGGAGCAGCATCTCAGAGCAGTGGTTGCTGGTGCTGGAACAGACCCAGTGAAGCTCTTGGGATAAGTTTCAGACTCCTGAAGCTTGTAGAACAGTTGAGGCTCTGGCTGGCGCCTCAGAAGCAGTGACGGGCTGGGCAATGTGTGTTGTCTCCTTGCAGGGACTCTGGAGAGGCATGGAATCAGAAGTTTGTTTTAGGTTATAACCAAATGCTTGGCACCTTGAGGGTTGTGGGAATTGATTGTTTTGCATCCTAACTAAAAAAAAAAACTACCCACACAACTCTTTCTATGTGGCAGCAGCAAAATAGTATTTTGTTTAATTATCTCTTAAGATGGAAAGAACATGAGTAGAAATATTGACACTTTATGATGCTGTAATACCAGGGCAAGGGGCAGTTACTGTGCTGCTCACTGCTCTGCATGAGGAATGTATGGGGAGAGCAGAGCAGAAGATCGCAGCACCTTGAGATAGTGATCATGGCAAAGAGGAGATGTCGTATATATGTTATCTGAAGGATTACATGAAATGTACAAAAGATATCCACATCTTCTATTAAAGATATGTTCTGGGATTCATCTGAGTGACAGTTTAATGTAGTGCTTATTTCTGTCTGATAACACTTCCTATTCTTCTTTCGTCCTTGTATCACTAAAGCTTGTTACAATCATGTGAAATAAGCATTTTCCAGTTCTGTCAGGAATTTTAAACCCATGTGTTTCTAGCACCACCCACTACTTTTAATCCTAATAGGATTTTTAACTGCTTTTGTCTGTGCTTTATTTCCCCAGGATCTACTAATGTTTAAAAGAAAACCCTTATTAAGTAAATGGAAGATGGAGTTCAGGTATATACATCCGTTTCTTTGGCTGAGCATGTCTGATGTTTCCTATGCAAAGAGATCTTTTGGCTTGTTTAGTCTTAATGAGGAAACTGCTAAGTTGCTTTAAAAGTTAGAAAGTGAACAGCTAGCATTTTCCAAAAAGGTTGCATTTTTAACTCTATAAAAAGTCCTTATGCAAATGACAGACCTACACTGTAATGAGAGGCCCTGTCTTTAACAGGCTTTGCAGTCATTGCTAAACAGTGAGAAACTACTTTCAGTGTAATTGACTTTAAAAATCTTAATTAAGAGTCTTATGTTTAAATGTTCATAATGAAAAGAGACGTTTATGTGAACAGGTAGAATGAACAGGATGGGCTTGCAAGGTATCCAGAATAACTGAATGGGAAAAAGAGATGTCCAAGGCAAGGGAATAAATATGGCATGATTGTCAACCTGGATGTTTCAGGTTCAGGCAATGATGCCCAGGATTTATTTCTCTTTTCAGAGTGTACGGCTTGCGAAGTACCAAGTGAATGATGTTGCAGGAGTGCACAGGTATTTGTCGTAGACTTTGTGGCCGCTCTGCCAAGTTGTGACTTCTCTTGCTTCTCTCCCTCTGATGGTTTTTTTCCGCACCGCCTTTCCAGGGGTGCCAGTGCAACAAAGGTAATTTGTAGCAGTGGGGCAATGGTGGCTAATTCCAGCAAGGTGCAGGGCGATAAAGAGCGGAGGCTTTGCAAAAGAAATCGTTTAGCTTCGTTGCAGTGAGTAGATGAGTAGCAGGAATACAGAGGGGGTTTTGATTGCCTTTTTGAGATATCTTTTTCTGCTTGGATTGAAACAAGTGCAGGTTTGACACCAGTAGTTTGTAGGTCAGGTTCCAGGCTCTCTGCCTGCCTTTGTGTGGTTTCGGAAAAATCTTGTGTGGTTTCAGTGAGACCACTAAAATGAGGCACGGATTTGCTCAGGAGGGTGTAAGAAGGATTCGGTGTCAGAGCAAGGGAGCAGCAGGTGGAGGGAGTAAGTCCTCCCTGTAGTGGGCTACAGCAGCTCAGTATCAGCCCTCCTGCTCCTCAGTCTTTGGGATTGTGGCACGTCGTCACTGCGTCCCAGAGATGGCAGTGCTGTTCTGTGTGCTGACAGGTAGCAAGTCATTTCCTCCTCACTCTCTGTGTGATCTACTTGGGGTCAAGGAGTTCTGCTCCTGCTATTCGTGTCTCTCTGAAGAATGAGATCCTGCCCAAGATGAATAAATTGTAAAAAGACTTATTTTTTCCTTTGCGTTTTCATCCTTTGTTATTTTAACAGAGAAATAGTAGCAGTCCGCTTAGCCTTAGCATGTTGAGAACCGGTAATTGTCACTGATGTATAGTAAATGTCCTCTGAGATCAGAAGGCAGAGAGAAAGGAGTGAATCATAGATATCCTGCAGAGAACTGAACTACAAGCAGCAAGGAAGAACTAAAGAAAATAAGCCTTTTCCAATAAACTTCAGACTTTAATAAACAGCTAAGTTGCACAATCTCCAGTTACAAAGCAGTAGTCAAGGAGGAAAAGAAGAATGAAAGATGGATTATTTGAAGTGGATAGATAATGTATTTTACCTAAACATTTTTGTAGCTAAGAAGTAAAACTAGATATAACCAAAGAGCAAAGGAAAGTAGCTCTGAGTCTGGACTTACTGGAAGATCATTCCACTTTTGCTCAGACAGATATTTTTTTTTTTATTCACCTCATTGTTTTCTCGTCCTCTTCTAACTTGTCCAGTTTGCATCCTTAATAAGGAAGAGTATTTGTGGTCTGCTAAATGCCAAAAACCCTTAAGCTTGAATATATGTGCATAAATATGTTCAGACTGGCTGCTATGCTGTTCCTCTTTCCCCAGCTGCCCATCCTCAACTTTTATTAATTAGTCACTATCAAGTTGTTTATACAAGAGATTCCTAAAACCTATTTGCAATATTGACCATAGCCAAGCTGGAGTGAAGTGCAAATTGTCAAACATGTTGTAAACCCAAATTTCCATTTTTAAACATTGAATCCACTTCAGTATAATCACTTCCTAAGCTGACAAAAAAAATACGTACCAAATACATGGATCATCTTGGGAACAGCAGCATTCAAGTAGTTCCAAAGATGGCTAGCAAAATTGGAGGTAAAAAAAAAAATCACCAAACCAAAAGAAACCACCAGTTGTCTTCTTGTACTCTCATCTACTTCTTCCTGTAAATGTGACTTTAAAAATGTAGGATCTGAAAGTGAACACCATGTTCTGTCACTCCAGGACAAAAACTAATCAAAGAAACTCAGTATTAAAAAAACTTAATACCTCTGAAGTACCTGTAAATACCTGTATCAGTTTAGGTACACTTTTTCCTGTCAAAGGGCTTTCATGGACACTGGAGGTGAAGTCCACAAGTTGGCTAAATAGCCTCCCAGTTGGTTAAGGGATAAACTTGTTGAACTCTGACAGTCTTCTGAACACATCAGTTTGAATGTTAGTTGAACTGGCAAATGGTTAACCCATGTCTGTCTGGGTGCGCTGCTATGTTAATAGAGGTCTACAGCTGATCAATTTAGGTAAGATGACTTTCTGTTCTTGCAGCCTTTTTTGATAGCCCATTCCCTTTCGTATTGTTCAGATAGATTACTTCTTGCTAGCATAAGATTTTGAAGTAGATTCTGGAATTCTTTCTTTTTGAAAGAATTTCTTAGTATAACCAAAAATACTCTTTCCTTTTCTGTAATTCAAACTCTGTAGCCCCAAAATACCAGGAACTTAGATAATAGGACATAAAACCAATAAATCTTACAAACAGTTTTACAAGAGAGCTAAAACCTTCTATCTGCATGAAATGAAAGAGTAATAAAATTCATTGGACACAGTTGGCATTTTTCACACTTCCTGCCTGTAACTTTTAGGTTTGCAACAGAAAATACCTTTTATTTAAGACTTAAATAAGAGCAGTGAGGATGTTTTTGCAGTAGGCAGTAGAATTTCTCTAAAATTCTCATTAGGTGTGTATAAAAAGGCAGAATTTTCATGTTAGGTATGATTTTTAAATGATGGTTCTGTAACTGAAATGTTAGCAGATTAATGATTAAACATTCTATCGGTCTGTGTTTGAGATAATCATTAATTTTTCAAATGTGACTGGTTATGATGTTCTGACATGACAGCTGTGTCTGTAAGTTAGAGTGGGGAGAGTTGGGGGGTTTGTTCTTTTTTTACTAAAATAGAGAAGGAATGTTCATACATAAACTGCTAACATTTTAAAAGTAGTAAAAATACTTAACATAAATTAACCAAAGAAAGCTGAGACGACATGCTTTTGCCCTATTGAAAAAAGCCAAAATTGTTAGACTTCTTGGCTTTTGATTCCAAACTCTGTTGAAATAAACCTGCTTTTACAAAGAATTATTGAGTAGGGTTAGGTTTGGTTCTTTGGAGTGGGGTTTAGGTTTGTTGTTTTGGGTTTTTTTTATGGAATTACCTTTTTTCCTGGTGGAGTGTTCTTCTCCCAGAGTATTTCGACCACCTCTTTTTTTTCAAATGTCTACAGGCTGTTTTACAGTCAGTCTTTTTCCAAAGTGTATTTTGAAATTAGCCTTCATTTATGCTGCCCTGATCGGAAAACCAGGCTTTCAGATTGAATTGTTTCTAGATAGAAACACAGAAACTTCAAAAGATCACAAAAAACAGACAGACTGCATACTCATTTTAATTCATAAACATATAAGGCTGTTAATGTTGCTGTCGTGGTTTAGCCCCAGCCAGCAAATAAGCACCACGCAGCCACTCGCTCACTCCCCCACGGTGGAACGGGGGAGAGAACTGGAAGAGTAAAAGTGAGGAAAGTCATGGTTTGAGATAAAGACAGTTTAATAGGTAAAGCAAAAGCCGCGCACGCAAGCAAAGCAAAACAAGGAGTTCATTCACCACTCCCCATGGGCAGGCAGGAGTTCAGCCATCCCCAGGGAAGCAGGGCTCCATCACGCGTAATG
Source organism: Phaethon lepturus (assembly GCF_000687285.1). Lineage (NCBI taxonomy): Eukaryota > Metazoa > Chordata > Aves > Phaethontiformes > Phaethontidae > Phaethon > Phaethon lepturus. The sequence continues at coordinate 56,568 of NW_010512481.1, read as the reverse complement.
GTTTCTTGGGAAGACAAATGCCGTAACTCCAAACGTCCCTCCACCCCTTCCTCCTTCTTCATCCCAGCTTTATATACCAAGCATGATGTCATATGGTATGGAATATCCCTTTGGACAGCCTGGGTCAGCTGTCCCGACTGTGTCCCATCCCAGCTTCTTGTGCACCTCCCCGCTGGCAGAGCATGGGGAGCTGAAAAGTCCTTGACTTAGTGTAAGCACTAGAACTACTTAGCCACAACCAAAAACATCGGTGTGTTATCAACATTATTCTCATACTGAATCCAAAGCACAGCACTATACCAGCTATTACGAAGAAAATTAAGTCTATCCCAGCCAAAACCAGGACAGTTGCATACAGAGTTTTAAACCATTAATAAAAAAGTTCCATATTTCTTACTTGTTTGTCATGGACAGAACCTGTAGGGCTCTGATTTATTCCAGAAAGAGTAAAACATTAGTTTACTGCTACTGCCATTTAGTGGTCTATATATGGTCATCTAGTATATTACTGCACAGTTTCTTTGTCATCTGGCATAATTAAATCTAGCACTTCACATACTAGAGAGAGATAATGTCATATTCTTCAAAGGTTAATTATGTTGTAGCTAAAGCAAACTTCTAAAGCAACTTTCTTGTAATTTTTAGTATCTTGCTTTTTGTTGTTGTTTTAACAGGTGCAGGTGCAAATATTTAATGTTTTACATTTACTTTAAATGTCTTTAAAAAGCAGCATATTTGTTTCTCCTCTAGTCTTACACAAAAACCAAGCAATAGGACTTTTTTTCTACCTACTAACAGGCGAGCGCAAGCTGTTTGCATTCCAGCAATTCACTTGCACATGACTGCAGCCAGCATGCAAGTCAGCCAGAAAGACTTTGAAAAGGCTCAAGAACAACTGAAGCTTTTGAAAAAGGATCCAGGGAATGAAACTAAGTTGAAGCTCTACGCTTTGTTTAAACAGGTAGGCTTGACTTATTTTGTTTCATAAGGGGCATTTGTAATCTGAGGGGATGGACTTGTAAAATGTTTACTTAAAACAGGGGCTGTTCCAATGTATTGTGTTTTAACAAGCTCCTCATTTCAAGTGCTCAAATTCTGTTCTTGAAATGCCAGCCTCTCGAACCCAGCCTGAATTCTGAGGGAAGCCAAACCTATTTCGCCTCATAAATCATGCTTTGAATAGAAACCTTTATTCAAAGAAATAGAGCCAATTTACATCAGTTGTGTGATGCCTTCCATATAATATAGCATATATTGATGCAGCTCGCAACATGGCTTATGCCTAGGAAAAAAGAGTATGCCACATGTTTCCTCTTAAATTTGTTGTATCTACAGTCAGTCAGCTGGGCCTATAACATAATGGTGTTGATATTTGAACGTTGATTTCTGGGGTTTTTTCTTTCTTTCTGTTTTCTTTTTTGTGTGTGTGTGTGGTCGTTGTTCCTCCGCACTTTGAGTGAAGGTTATTCTTTACTACAGCATGGAAGGAGACCTTTGTAGAAATAGCTGCAAGTCCTTAGCAGAGCTTGTACCCGTATTTGGGGAAGTATTTGTGGATCAATATTGGCTGCGGGGTCAATATAGGCTGTGGCTTGATAAGTTGAAGTAGGTAATCAATCACTCCTTTAAATAAAAACTTAGACAGCTGGCTGCTCTGGGTAATTTTACTAATTAATAATAATGAGCTCATAAATGTATTCTTTCTTTCCCACCTCCCACTTGAAATATTTCTCTCTGATGGTATGCTTTTCTTCAGGAAAACTGATCATAGAATACTTCAAGATAGCTCAGACTCTTGTGGTTCAACTGGTCCAAAGCAATTGCTCATAGTAGAGCCAACTTTGAAGTAAGATCCAGTTTAATAGATCCTGTGCAATGGTTTCTTTGTTCACACAGCTTACAAGTCTTTAACATTCTTTTAAAGTATAAAAATTCCACAGTTTTTGAGATAGGAGAACTTAACATGCATGGGCATTTTGGAAACTAGTGTCTCATACTGGTTAGGCGCTTCTGAAAACCCTGGATATTAGGAAATAGCTGACACTGAAAACTTCATAGTATGTGAACTGTCTGAATGTTGCCCAATGACTAGGTATTCCTTCTGTCTCAGAGTTGAATTCTGTACCCTGATCAGATAAATATTCCTAACAGTTGTAATCTTTTCTACCAAGGCATCTGAACTTTAATCAAAGGTTTAAATAAGTTTTGTTTCACTTTCTTTTCAGGCTACTGAAGGTCCTTGCAATTCTCCAAAACCAGGTATGCTGGACTTTGTCAAGAAAGCCAAGTGGGATGCATGGAATTCTCTTGGCAATTTGCCTCAGGTGACAATACCTATAATTTCACTTAGATAGTTTGTAGATTACTCTACTTTGAAATGTCTGGTCTGTAAGTGAATGGCTGATGTCTAAATACATTCTGTGCTAGTTGAGCAGCTCTGCTTCAGACACCAAAATGTTTTGCACTGTATTCTGCAGTCATTTCACTGCTCCAATGTTTGGCCTTTTTTTTCACTGTGTAAGTCTAGTTCTGCATTATTACTACCAGCATGTACCAGTATAAGATATCTTACGTATGTGTTGACTATAAATTAAAACTGTTTTTCACACAATGTTCTAGTCTGCTTTTCCCTTTAAGAAAGATAGATTGATCTTCTCAGTTCTTACAACAAAGAGCAAATTTGTGAATCTAGCATATTGACAAGTTTGTCATTTTAAAAAGTCAATCTCTTATGCCACTGACTAAAAGACTAGAAAAAAGTGGTCATTCTTTGTCAGTATATCTTGACATCTTTGATACCTTTCATAACCTTTAGAGAAGTCTTTACTTCAGATGAAGTGAGCAGGAAGAATATAGATGCAAAGATACATAAGCTTTTTTTCATGCAGATTGTAGTAAGTCTGACATCGCATATAGCTACCACAGTTTCTACAGCTACTATTAAACAAAGGAAATATAAGCTTTGCAAACCAGCTGTGTCACTGCTACATTAGGCCTTCTGTTCAGGGCTAGCTTCTGAGGTCAGTCAAAGATATTACTTAATACAGAGGGAGGTTTTGCATTTTTTTTCTTTAAAAGAAAACATGCTTGCATGTTGCAATGATCACAGAATCGTTGAGGTTGGAAAAGACCTTTAAGATCACCAAGTCCAACCATCAACCCAACACCACCAAGCCCACTAAACCATGTCCTGAAGTGCCATGTCCACAAGTTTTCTGAACACTTCCAGTGATGGTGACTCCACCACCTCCCTGGGCAGCCTGTTCCAATGCTTGACCACTCTCTCAGTAAAGCAGTTTTTCCTAATATCTAGTCTAAACCTCCCCGGTGCAACTTGAGGCCATTTCCTCTCGTTTTATCGCTAGTTACTTGGGAGAAGAGACCAACACCCACCTCACCACAACCCCCTTTCAGGTAATTGAAGAGAGTGATAAGGTCTTCCCTCAGCCTCCTCTTCTCCAGACTGAACATAACATATTCTTGTGCTGCTTTCGAGGTGTGTTTTGATTTTTTGGGGGTTTTTTGTTTGTTTGTTTGGGGTTTTTTTGGTTGTTGGTTTTGTTGTTTTGGTTTTTTTTTTGAGATTGCTCTGCAGCTTTTAGGAATAGCCAAGAAACACTTAAGGAAAAGAATCTGCTTTTAAATTTATAGTGGAGAAGGAATAGACAATTTCACCTGCTACAGATTGTGGATTATAGAATTGTTCAAAGTATATTATCCTTTCAAGAAAATTGGTTGTAACAACCAAGAATTTACAATTCTTTTAAATCATTGCTTACTGTCAAAATAGGGATGCAGGATTCTTTAGGCTTTTGCATGTCATGTTTGTGCTAAATGGAAACTAGTGTCTTCAAGCAATTTTAAATGCCATAGGCCCATTTCAGCACTCTTATTTTCAGCAACACATGTACTAAAACAAAAACTTTTATTTTGCTGGAGAAATGTCCAACTGGAAAGGAGAAACAAAGGATCCATAGAAATGTGTAAATGTTGGCAATATGACAAAGAACTCTCTGGTAGTCTTAGGTGTGGATGGAGGCACTTCTCCAACAAAACAAATGTCATCATCCCAGCATCTGCGCACTTCTATTTTGCAGATCCATTGCTGCTGCTTTTCAGATGACTTGAAAGCATGATCTGCAGTGTTTAAATACAGCATGTTCCTCCTCTTATCCTAATTAGAATGCTTTCTAATTGAGATTTTTTTTTTTCCTTTTGTCTTGAAGCAGAGTCCTCCCTCCCCAGCCCCAGGTACCATTTTATGAATAGCATGACAAACTGACTTCCATTTCAGCCTTTGATAATCTTCTGTGATTTTTTTTTTCTTTTCTTTCATTACAGGATAATGCTAGACAGAAATATACTGAACTTGTCTCAAGTCTGATCTCTGCAGAATCTGCTGGCAAGAAGCAAGATGCTTCTCCAGAAGAGAGCAGACATGATGGCTATGAAACACTACTAGTTACCACCAAAAACAATATCACAAAGATAATGTTTAACCGACCTGATAGGAAAAATGCCATCAACCATAAGGTAAAGAAATTAACTTTGGAAGATTAATTATTTTTTCTTTCCTGGGTAAGCTAGTTAAATTTTTAAAGAATCATTACTACAAGTTTAGGAGAACTGACTGAAGCATGGTGGTTTGAATTTTATGAGGGCTTTGTATCTTGACTCCGATGACAACCTAAGGAATAAATATGCAGTACAAAAAGAAACCATTCAGCTAAGATTTTACAGGTTGGGCTTTTCTGTGTCTTTTGGGTTTTTCCCTACTTACAGGATTACGGTCTGCACTAAACTAAAGTGGCAAATTGCAGGAAGACTAGCCTGTTTTATGGGTACAAGTTTTGATTGTAGCCTTGTGTATAACAAAGCATGTGGGCAGCGTACTTTGGCTCAGCACTGTCATGTGTATGTCTATATAGTCTTCCTGTTCCCACAGCTGTCTTCGTGAGGAAGTCCATCCTGTTGGAAACATGATCATCCCGTATCACAACTGCAAAGATAACCAGAACAGGGACTTCACCCCACTGCTGCTAATTCTTTAATATATTATTTTTCCCACTTAAACTACTTCTCAGCTTTTAAAACTAGCTGTTTCCAGTTAATGGCTATTTTGCAAAGGACCTTATTTTGTCCTTTGATTTGCATCGGAAGTCTTGAGTATTGCAAGCATGTGTCTTTATGGTCAGAAATACCTCACATGTAATACTTAACTTTGTGTGGATGCGAATTTTTTTCCATACATAAAGGGACCATAGTTAATCTGTCTTTCAAGTTCCTTGTTGTCAGTGTGAATCTCCTTTTTACAGTCTTCTGCAGCATCACATTTGTACTTTGTTGTCATTTTGTGCAGATGTACAGAGAAATTATCAAAGCGCTTGAAGAAGCTGGAAAAGATGATTCTACCATAGCAGTTATTACTGGTACCATACTTTATATGCCTTTCTTAGATTTATTTTATATTATGTCAAAGTACAGTACTGACATAAACTATCTTACCTGTATTTAGACCAAGATAGAATAGTGTAAGTGAGGAAATTCTTTCCTCTAGTATAGACCAAAGATTTTCCAAAGTGTTTTGGCAAAATTCTTTCAAGGTGGTTTTCAAATTCTTTAATGAGCTTGCTGTTACATCAAAACATCTTTCTGAAATGAGAAGATAGACATGGAATACTCCTAAGGGCTTTATTACTTTTGCATAGCTGATATATCTGCTGCACAGCATCTTCACTGCTGCTTTTGAAGTCCATTGGTATGGTTTAATCAATTTTCTTTACCTCTGTAATACATTGGAACATACTAAAAACAAGCCCCTCAAGTCCTGCACTGGCATGGCCAGTAGAAAGTTTACACGGCATACTTACCTATGATCAGTGGAAAAAACCTGATACTTTATGTTGATGGTTTTTTTCTGTGGCTGCCATAGGAAAGGATTGGCCAGGCAAACTGCAACCTAGCCCAGCTGTATACATTGCAGTCACCAAATGTGACTAGCTGGGTGACTGCAGCGACAATGTGAAAGGGCAGCCCAAACTCATGCTGCCTGTGAAGTCTAGCTGCTCTGGGGAGTCATTTGGATGCTCTAGAGGACCCTTTGGCCTGTCTCTGCTGACCGAACGACACAGTGGCAAGGGCAGGTGGAAGGGACAGAACGGCTAAGGGCAGGTGCTGTCTGTCTGGCCCACCTTGTTGCAGATAGGTGTGTGTCGAGGAAATTAGCCAAAGCTTGAGCTTTGGCTGTCAGCTAAGTAGTGTGGATGCAAGGTGAATTTGAGCTTAAGCCTGTTTACTCATTACTTCTGAGGTAATTGCATGCGTATTCTTCTCCACTGTCGTCTTTACCAACGCCTTGTATTCCCAGGATGCTGAATTTCCTTTCAGTAGCAATGACTAGGCACAACAACCCTCACAAAATGAAAGGGTAGTTCACACAACTGGAATATCTAACACATGTATAGCTAGGATTAAATAGCAAACACACGTGCACAAATGTTTCTGTTCCGTTTTACGTAGTTAATAAGAGCAGCGTAAAGTAATGGATGTGCTAACCAGTGAAAGGTCCCCTCCTGTGAATGTCCTCATTGAACAAAGGACAATTTAGACAATTAAATCATGCAGTCTAGCTTTCAAATACCCCTTGCTTTTTTGATGGTGCCTCATACTAACTTACACATTCACTAACAGGTTATCTGCTGCTTATTGAAGAATACATCTTTCAGTACAATGATTTCAATGCAGTGTGGTCAGTCTTATCCTTAAAATGCTATGCCTTTTCCTTAACTGGTCATAAAAAATGTGAAACTTCTACTACATATTTAATATGTTAAATAGGTTATTCTGCCTACTTTTGATTCCTTCATCAGTCTGAAGGGAGATGCATAAACTTACATTTCCAATTTCCTGTTTAAAAAAAAGGTTTCTCACATCTTAGTGTGTGAATGATTGTAAATTAACAGAAAAAAAACCTGAGCAAGTATGGAGGGAAATAATTATTTTTTTCCATCTGACACTGTTACAGAAAAAAGAAATGTATTTCCCGCAAATCTTTCAAATTTAATATTCTTTGGCTTTTTACCCATAATTTTTCAGTGAATTGTCAGTCAAAGCTTATTTTTAAACCATAGATATCCTTTAAGGTAGTGTGTATACCTTAGACAATCCCTCTAATTACTTAATAATGTTAGACACTTAGAATGAAATTCTTTTGTAAATGTAATAAATGGAAGCTTCTCTTATCTACTCAGAAACCATCGGTGCATTTATTCACATATTCATGTGTTCTCTGCAGGAAATGGAGACTACTATAGTAGTGGAAATGATCTGAATAATTTTACGAATATCCAACCCGGTGAAATGGAGAAGATGGCAAAAGATGGAGCAGTATTACTCAAGTAGAACATCTTGGTTTCACATATGCATAAGTTACTGTAATGGGTAAAATATAATTTGCAGGCATTGCTAGAAAACATGACAGCAGGGACCCAGTTATGCTATGATACATCCATTGAGATGATTGAGTCTAAGGGCTCAACATGTGCATAAACACAAAGATCATGCGGGAGAAGTAGTATTAATTGTGTGAAATAAATGACAAAATGAGATGAATGCTATAAATCTTTTTAAGTACAGTGATGCTAAAGACTCAATTTTATTTTTTAGTCCCCAAGTACATGCAGATATAATGACAAAAACATGATTTTGACTGTATAGTTTGTAAGCTGCAATGAAAAATTTGTGGGTTTTTTGTTATCCAACAGTGTCTACATGAGCAGGACATGCCAAAATACCTTCACTGTCAGACTTTGAATAGACAAGGTATAATGAACTTGTTCAAAATTGCCCAGAAATTCTGAGATCTTGGTTCCGTCTTTGAGTCTGAATCTACCTTATTTCCTAAGGTCAAGGAGATCAGGGGCATCATCTGACACAGTGGCTGAAATGTTTTTTTTGGGGACAAACAACTTGTTTCTTTCTTCCCTATTTAAGCAGATTTTGTCTTCTCTTTTACTTCTATGTGTGATGATTACATTTGAGAGATGCTTGCAAGTCAGATTGCTTCCTCAAGCACTTGCAATTGATGGAAAATCTAAAATACACAGAAAAGCAAACAATGTTTTTGATTCGTATTTTAAAGATGAACTGCAAGTACAGTACTCAGTTTTGCAGCTTTTACTTAGGCAAGCTGTCTGTGGGTCACAGTTGCAACGAAGTGATAATCGTGCAGTCCGAATCTGTTGCAAAGATGTTATTCAGTGGTGTCTGGCAAGCGTTCCAGCCTGCAGTGTTTTGTAGGGCGTTCAACGCAATGCATAGTCTCACATCTACTTTATGGTCTTTCATCTCGCTCCTGTGAGAAGACTGTTTGCTATGCTGCTGTTATTGCACAAGCACAGTACTTCATTACAACTGGTGCGCAGAGATTCCAGAGAAGTGGAGTTTTTACAACACTGTTCGCTTTTGAAAAATACTGTATTTTGAGAATATAGTTTGCACCTCTGATGGAGAAGTAGCTGTCAAATGAAACAAAAAACAGTTTCTCAAACCCAGGCAGCGCAGCACTAGGAAATTCTGTGTTGAGGTAGCATCACAATTTTGGTGCCTGCTGGGGCTTCACTGCAGAACAGAATCTGTGAAGAGAATGGATATCCCATGGGTGGAGTTGGGATGGATGTATAGGCAGACTGATAAACAGGGCAAAAGACTGCTCTTGTGAGCTGTATTCAGTAACTGTAGCTGAAGAGGGTGACACTTTCATAACTTAATTGCAGGAGCTAGGAAAGCTGTGCTGTCCGGTACATGTTTTGATTCTTAGTTGGAAAGGAAATGCAGGTATTTCAAATACTTCTTATTTTCTTTGTCAGAATTCATTTGGGAAAGGGACAAAAACATATACTACGTAGTGTCTAGTTCATGGGTTTTGTTATGCAGTATCTAATAATGTGTGTTGAAAGTTGTTTATATTTGATGAAAGAGGCTAGGATATGTCTCTTACATTCTGTTTTTCCTTCTGTCTAGAGAGTTCGTGGGTCATTTTATCGATTTTCCTAAACCACTGATTGCAGTTGTAAATGGCCCAGCTATTGGAATCTCTGTAACAGTCCTTGGATTGTGTGACATTGTCTATGCTTCTGACAGGGTAAGTACATAACATAGCTGATCCCAACACAGTCTTTAAGCCTCTTTCTGTAGCAAATATTATTTGGTTTGAGATAATATGACAGAAAAGAACACACAAGTGTAAAGGCTTTTTATATCACGTCAAGGAACACCTGTATTAATTACCAGCACAGGGGTGCATCAGCCAGTGGTTAACATGCATGGAATTTCCCTGCTGTAATTGTGGTTATCAGTTTAGAAACTCTTCACTGTATCATTCAGTAAAGCAAAGAGTAGCTGGTGTGAAATGGTGGTTGTAAGGCCCCTTTTGGGTGTGGGTGGGAGCACAAAAGATTGTTATGGAATGGAAGTGCAGTAACTGGCATTTTATCTAATCTGTGTTCCAAGGTAACTTTGGAAAAGCCTTGATTTAGTCAATTTAAGATTCATTTTAAGGTAACTTGCCAAATACATAACCAAAAGCTATAATAAGGCATAGCAGAGAATCCCATTATAGGGCTTATTTTTTATTTTCTGTGCTGTTCACTTGTGTAAGGTTATTAAACAGATACAGAACTTAACCCAAGGTCTTAATTAATTTTAGGCAGGCTTTTGCTTGCAGAACTGTCTATGAAGGGTGGTACTTTCACAGAATCACAGAGTCGTTAAGGCTGGAGACCCTTTGACTCCTGCTTCAGCGCTGTGTCAGATTTTTCCTCACAGTCCCTGCTGGATTGGGTTTGTCAGTGTGAGACTTAGGAAAATTGAGATGCAAGTGACCAACTCCTCCTGCTTGCCCCATAACAGGATCAGCTAGGACTCTGTCACTCCTGACATGTGCTTGTATAAGGTGCAACATTTATTCACTCTATTCTGGTCCCTAGATCTGTTCTTTTACTAGAAAATTGTTGGGTTCTCCCTCTTCCTCTCCTCCCATCTAATCTTTTTTTTGCTGCAGGGTGAACCCATTGTTTCTTGTTCCTGAATTTAAAGAGCAGACTGTTTTCATCTTCCCTTACAATAGCCGTAAGTGTCCTTGGCCATCAGTGTACTTAGACTGTTAGATGTATCTCAGGTTTACATCCACTGTCTCGATCTTTTCTTTTTTTTGAGCTAAACAGCTGCAATTAATTCAGTTTTTCTTCATGTGCTTTCTTAGGCCTGCAGGCACATTCCTGTGGACACCTTCCAGTTGTTCTGTGTCTCTTTAAGCTTAGTGGTACAAACCAGACACATCACTCCAGCGCATATCTTAACTGATGCAAAGTAGAGCGGAAGAACAGTTGTTCTTCCACATTCTGCAGTCTGTATTTCTGTTTTCAGAATTGACATCCCAGAATGTTACTTAATTTACATACTTGTGATCTGCTATAACACCCTGACCCCTTGCTGTAGAGTTGCCAGTTAAACAGTTGTCCCTATCGTGTACCGTATACTATATATCAAATTATTAGTGCCAAACTTTAACTTGTCCATATTAAATAGCATCTTCTTACTCATACCTCTCCACTTTATTGAGACTATTTTGAATTCTAATCACTTCCCTCTCGGCATAATATCTCCTACAGCCATAAGTTAGTATAGATTTAGTTGAAGTTTAATCCAAATAAGCATTACATCTTTTGACCTGTTAATAATATCCTCCTTTCTTGAAGGGTTCATACTTGAACTTCCTTTTACTGCTTGTATACATAATCATTGGTAAAGGCATCTTATTTTTGCCATGTATTTCTGTTTTTTACTCTCTGCATGCTTATGCATGCTTATATTTGTTTCATACTTGGTTATCTGACGTAGTTTTCACTTTCTGTGTGCTTGTATTTAAACTCAGTGATGAGCTTATGATTTAGCTGAGACAATCTGTTAGTACTACTACCTGCACTGGGACAACTTTTGCTTGTGCCCTTGGTAACAGTTCTTTGAGGACTTCTGTAGGGTCTAACCTAGCTTTTCACTTAGATTAGTCTTCATGAGATCTTTCCTATTAATTTCAAGTTTGTTGAAACCTTCTCAAAGGTGATTGTTCTCTATTGTTCCCTTTCCAGGATTATGAACTCCTGTGCAGTAAGGTCATTCTCATCCAAATTGCTACTTAATTTCACGTTCTCCAGTAGTTTTTTTGGAGTGCCTTAAGCATTGACTACCTACTCCAGAAGTGGCCAACTTTGCTATGTCCAGGATCTGGCTTTATTCTCAGACAGGTATTCCCAGAGCAGATCATTGCCAGCCGCATTTATGGGACACTGCACAGCCCAGTCTGACAACAGATCAGTATTTTGGGCAGTCAGTTAACATTGCCTTCTGCACTTGATTTTGCTCCAGTTCCTGGGGCACCAGTTTGTACCTCTGGTATAGTTCATCTCCCCTTGCTAAAGCAGGACCAATTACACTAGCCTGTATGCTGGCAGATGTTGTCTCATTTTTTCTTACAATGATATGTCACTTTCTGATGTCACTTTCTTCCTAGGAAGTCTGTTGATCTGTCTTACTGTATGGCTGTCTGCGGTTCAGTAAGGGATGATTACCTTCTATTGCAGTGAAAGCTGCATTGGCAACTTTTGCACTCTTTGTGTATCAGTTCATGTTTTTAACTGGAAATAAAGGCAAGCGTTTTGTCTTCCTTGCTTAAAGTTGATGTAAGTTGTCAAAACATAAAATTCTGCAGTTCAGTTCTAACTTGAGGGTATTGTTTTGTATGAACCCATGATGCATTTCTGCGACAGGTTCCTTTTAAATTTGCATAAAATTTGAGAAAATGAGATTCAATTACTTGAATTTTTCAGGAGTAGAATAAACTTAGTGTGCCTTCAGAAAGCACAATGAAACTCTTTACCTCTTAAGTTATTTGGACTATGTATTTAATAACTTTTAGCACAGATGTGTATGTGCATCTTTTCTGTAAAGATTTTGCACATGCAAATTAGTTTTTCCAAGCACTGTATTCATATAAGGTAACATCATCAATGGGGTTATGATAAGGGAATTGAATTATTCAAAGTCAGCTCTTAGGTGCATTGAGAGGATGAAGCACTGTTACTGGATGGTATTATGAAGACTATTATGGTAATAGTTAAAATGTATCTCTGGTGAACTCTGTCACAGTAGAAGCTTTAAAATGAAAACTAAATCCTAGTACTTTACTCCTGTACTCTGTTGTGAGATCTGCTTTGTTTTGTTCTTTTTTTTTTTTTTTCTTTCCCAGGCTACATTTCACAGCCCATTTAGTCAACTTGGACAGAGCCCAGAAGGATGTTCCTCTTACCTGTTTCCAAAAATCATGGGCTTAGCTAAGGTGAGAATGTCTGCACTGTATGTGGGATCATCTGACCTTTGTGTGTGTCGCGGCCCAAAAGGAGCCATTTAGGACAACCTCCCTCCCCTTGGGACCAACGACCAGGTTCGTGATCCCCCTGGACTGAATTAAGGCAAAACATCACCAGCCAACCAATTTAACAATTTAATAGTACAAAAATGCAAGGCATGAGGTTCCATGGAATAACTCAATGGCAACTACTCTAACGTTAAACAATCCAGCTAGACCAACAAGTCCCGTGCAACACGTCTTTCACAATTTGTCAAAGAGACGAGGAGACAGACACAAACAAAAAAGATATCACCATCCGTGGATCCAGCAGCATCCCATTGGTCCTCTTGATTCTTCTTGTTCCTGGGTAGTGGGGGTCCCCCCCAGCCACTGTGAGCACTGCCTTTTATACTTTTTAGTCCCGCCTTTTCACTCTGGTTCCCCGAGGAAACGGCATGCCCTTAGTGCCCACGCGACGACCGTGTTGTGTCTCGCATGCTTGGGGGGGTCATTGGTTGGGGTGCCCTCGTCAAGTTCCATATTTACCATCGTGCCTGAACCGTAGCTCTGCTCTGCAGGCCTCCGTACCAAGGAATGTTTAAGACAAAGTCCACGCGTCGGTCCGCCACAGTGTGTTGGTGTCCTCCAGCTGTAAGAGCAAGGGAAGTCACAGCAAGAGTCCTTAAAGAAAGTTCCTGTTCGCATCTTTTGAAACAAAGATCAAGTGTAATGACAGTGTCAGCACAGGCACAGTAACAGAGTACTGACCACTTGTAAAGCCACACTGTGATACTGATGAAGGTTTTCTTTCTCATGACTTCCTCCACCTTCTTGAGACAATTTCTGTGTGGCGAAAGGTTGTATCTTTCTTACAGCAATGGGAGGGGATGATGTACAGACGGATTGAAAAAGAAAGTAAGAGCACTCTTAAGAAATGCCTTGGTAGGCTGCCTGGATCAGGTAGCAAGCATTGCAACGGTTTCTGCCAACCCTGTGGGAAACCATTTTTCCAAATGTGAATGTGAAGCAATCCATTTATGTAGTTGCTTCCAAATGATTTAAATTATCTGATTTGTTCTAGTATATATTGGTCTTCTGTCCATACTCTTATTTTCTCTTCTCTAGAAAGAAGGAAACTAAATAATAGTAATTTAAAAAAAAAAAAGAAAAACAAAACAGAAAAAAAAAATAGGAGAGACAGCAGAATCTTAAGTTTTACTTTTCTTAGAACGACGTAACTCCCTTTCTGCTTCTTTTGATATCCCACAGAAAACAATGAATAGTTTCAAATACGTATACTGTTGCCTGCATTAATGTAATGTATTTTTGTTGAGCAGGGGTTAAATCTGTAAGGAGTAGAGCAAGTGCTCATAAGCATGCAAGTATCAAGGGTCCTCTATTCAGTGAGATATAATCTACCAGTATATGTTCTAGCAATCTCAGAGTCACTGCAGGAACTGAACAAACACAGTTATGATGGGGTTATTTCAGGTGACAACCTTGAAGCTTTCCTCAAAAAAACATATAGACTCTTGGTGAACTATAGGAGCTGGAGGCCAGTCACTAGTGTTGTAGCCCAGGGGTTGATACTGGGTTTAATACTTATTTAATCCCTTTATTATGGCTCGGATGATGGGACTGAGTACACCCTCAGCAGATGATACAAAACTGAGAGGAATGGTTGATACACCAGATGTGCTGCCATTCAGAGGGACCTGGACAGGCTGTAGAATTGGAGAATCTCATAGACTTCAGCAAAGGAGAAGGCAAAGTCCTGTACGTGGGAAGAAATAATCCCACGCACCAGTGCATGCTGGGGGCTTACTCTCTGGTAAGCATCTTTGCAGAGAAGGACCTGTGTGTCCTGGTGGACCACAAGTTGCCCGTGAGCCAGCAGCACACCCTTGCAGCAAAGGCGGCCAACAGTATCCTGGGTTGCATTAGACAGAGCATTGCCATCAGATTGAGGGAAGAGATTCCCCTCTGCGCAACACTGGTGAGACCACAGCTGAAGTGCTGTGTTCGGGTCTGGGCTTCAGCTACAAGAGAAACATGGACATACTGGATCAGGCCCAGCGAAGAGCCACAAAGATGATTAAGGCACTGGAGCACATTACGTGTGAGAAGAGGCTGAGCGTGCTGGGAGTGTTTTTCCTGAAGCAGAGAAGGCTTGGGGAAATCTTACCAATGTTTATCAATAACTGATGAGAGGGTGTAAGGAAGATGGAGACAGATTCTTGTCAGTGGTGCCTAGTGACAGGACAAGAGGAAAGGGGTACAAATTGAAACACAGGAAATTCCATCTGAATGTAAAAAAAAAAAAAAATTATAGTGAGGGTGGTGAAACAGTGGAACAGGTTGTGCAGAGATGCTGTGAAGTCTTCAACCTTGGAGGTACTCAAAACCCAACAGGACAGAGTCCTGGGCAGCCTACTCCAGCTGACTCTGCTTGAGCAGGGGTTTTGAACTAGACAGTATCTGAAGGTCCCTTCCAGCCTCACCTCATCTGTGAGTCTGTGTTCTTCTCAGAGGGCAGACATTAATGAGCAACAGAGTAAAATAAATGTGACTTGGAAGCTTGTACCTTTCCTGTCAAATTACTCAAGTCTTCTGTCTCACTGAATCACACTTTTTACTTTTCTTCGTATAGGCAAATGAGATTCTACTTTTCAATAAAAAGCTGACTGCAGCAGAAGCCTGTGCCCAGGGACTTGTGACTGAAGTCTTCCCTGACAGGACTTTTCAGAAGGAAGTTTGGGCAAGATTAGAAGCTTATGCAAGCCTCCCCAAAAATGTCAGTATTTTGAATTTTTCTCCGCCTTGTAAGCCTGTAGCATTCCCAATACTCCTGCCAAACCTATCCTGTTACTTGGTTTCACTTCATCCTTAATTGAAATAACAAGGCTCAATATATTTTTCTTCAGGCACGGATCTGACTGTGTCCTCCTGCTGCCTCTCTTCTACCCCGGCTGAATATAAGACAGTACACTGAGATTCAGTGGCTGAAAAGCCTTAAAAACTAATTAATCCCCTTGCAGTCTCCGTGTGTGTGCCTTGGATGCCTTCTCTTAGATTTTTACTTTGGCAATAGTTTAAGAGCCTTACCGCTGATTGTACAATATTAATTGTACAGTGTGCACTCTGGGTGCTCAAGATGACACTGGATGGCTTTACCTTTTGCTGCATTCAGTCATCCTGCTCACTAATTTAGGTTTTGCAAAACTGCTTGAGTCACAATGGTATTGAGTTACACTGGACAAGAGGAGACACTTGTGCCAACTGCTGATAACGTAGGTTGCATTTGGTACTGCAGACAGTTGAACAGGTTTCACATCTTACGCCCATCTACTCTGATTATGAGCACTTAGTGGACTGCTGTTTAACTTCCCATGAACCTCCTCCACCTTATTAGCAGTCTTAGTAATTAAATACAATAATTACTTCCAGCGAAAAGGTTGACTAAAAGCTAAAAAGTAATACAACTCTGTTTGAATTACAATGTGTTTATTGTGCTATTTTCTGAAACATTAAATTAAGGTACAGAAAACATAACTTCATAATGTTCTTTTCTTTCTCCTCCAGTCCTTGGCAGTGTCAAAGCAGCTGTTGCGAAGTATGGAAAAGGAGAAGCTCCATGCAGTCAACAGTAAAGAGTGTGAAGTCCTGAAGGAGAGGTGGTTATCTGAAGAATGTGTAAATGCTATTGTCAGCTTCTTTCAGAGGAGATCAAAACTCTAATCTTCACCAGTAGAATAATTCACCTTCTGGCAATAGCTTAATCTGCCCTTATCACTAATAAACTTTCTCTTCAAATAATAATTCTTACACCTTTTGATGTGGTATATTTCTGTTCTGAGTACCGGGTTAAAAATGGTTCATAAAATTAATACAATGTTATGTGCCTTGGATCCATTATGGATATTTAGGTTGGGGGGAAAAAAGGTTCATTATTCTGTAGGCAGCAGTGATGTTTCTAAATAATACTAAAGCAGATTGTCTTCCAGAAGAAGGAACAGATTTAATAGCACCATATTTTGATAGCTCCTCAATAAATGTATTATGAGTGATTCTTTTTATTCATCTGTGGGAAAAGAAATACTGTATTAATGAATAAATAAATAGAATTATTTAATTACTGTTGTGCTGATTCTTACTCCTTCTGTTAAACATCCCTAGTGAGAGGGAAAGTTCTTCCTGGAGGTGCATTAATATAATAGTCGTAACAAAAAGCATTCACTTGACTAACTTGGAGGATTCCTAAAGATGTTTGTTGTGAGCTTTATGGTTATAATCTTAAATACATTTTTCCATGAATTGGTTCATATGGCCCCTTTTCTGTGAAAAATCCCATTAAAGGTCATACTATCTTTTACTGTGCCCATTTTGGAGTTAAATTAACAAAACAATTATTTTTCAACAGACAATTTCTCCACTGTGGATGTCTTTGGGTAGAGTATGTACCAGGCCCGGCAGAGGACAGGGTCAGGCTGCTGAAGTAGATAAGCAGGCATTAGGCTCATGCCAACAAAAGGAAATCGTGGAGAAGCAGCAGTTACTCAAGAAAAGCTTCTCAATGACAAGGAGCTGGTTGTTGTAAAAAAAAAAAACCCCAAACCAACAAATCCTTAATTTCAGTGCTCTAGACCTTGATCTCAAGAACACTGATTGTAGGAATAGGCAGCACCAGAGGTGGGAGCTGCTGGAGCAGAGCAGGGAGCTGCGGCTGCCGTCAGCCCTCCTAGACCAAGATTTGCGGCGCTGCTGTTGAGAAGCCTCCTTCCCCCCAGGCAGCACGGGCGTGCAGGGTGGCTGCTCGGCAGTGGCACCGCTGCCTCGCGTGGTAAGCAGATCTTAAATCAGACACTTTCCCTCCAGCCTGGCCCTTGGGTTTTAACTACCGAGAAAGAAAAAGATAAATGGGATCAGAGAAAAAGAAAAGCAGCAGTGTGGGTATGCATCACTCAGCTATGCTACAGCAGTTAAATTTGATGCTAAGAAGTATTAAATGTATTTAGGGTCCTCCTTAACACTCTGTGAGAGTCGATGCTGCCAAACAGGATTGCCGGCCAAAAGATGTCTGCTGTCACACACAGGATGGCAGAAGCGGGACCAACAGAGACATGGGAGAGGTACAGGGGAGAAGGAGATGGTAAATCTGCCAGGAAGACCCAAGACCAGCCTTGGACCCAGCTGACAGGAAATTTCCTGTTACAAAATAACGTGAAAAAGGGGCAGGGAGGGCCTGCTTCCAGCAGATGTGAAACAGCCAAGGGAGAGTGGGGCTCTTCCGCCTTCCCTCCCAGCGCCCAGAGAGGCGACATGGCCCCAGGCCCTAAGGCATGGCGGTGGGAAGAAGGACATCTCTGTGGGGCGACATGCGCAGGCAGCACCACGGGGCTGGTGCGGTGGTGGGATGCAGGGGAGGCTGAGGCCCAGGGGTGGGTGGCAGGAGAGGCAATGAGAGAAGAGGCTGAGACGAAGACCCAGGTGGGAGGTGAGTGCTGCCAGCAGGCTAGTCAGGCTCAGGGCCACCGTGGTGTCCCAACCCCATGAGGCAACAGGCTCTGCCTGCCTGCCCAGGTGCACCCTGTTGTGGGCAGGGCAGCCACTGGGCTGCTGGCAAGGAGTCACCCTGAGGCAGCGGGTTGCCCAGTGGAGCCACACTGGCTCTGGGCAGGCATTGTGTGAGGGTCAATGTTGGCTGCAAAATGGCGGCAGCTGTATGGGGCAAGGAGGAGGCCAAGAGCTGTGGCCCTGGCCCAGGGCAGCCCCTGATCTTGGGGCAATGCAGGGGACGTGCCTTCAGGACAGGAGGGTGAAACATGGCTTTGTCTTGCCAAGGCTTTGGTGGCTTTTATGATTCCCCCACCCCATGTGAGCCTGAAACGCTTTCTGTGGGGTTTTTATGGCACTGTGGTGGTGGCATGGTGGTGGCATAGTGGTGGTCGTTGTTGGCATAGCCGGGGATAAACAGTTGTTCGGTCTTTTGAAAGCTCTTTATCAGTGATGACATTTAGTAGTGCATGAGCTATGTCATCGAGTCTATTTTCTGTCTCATGTGTTTGCTTTCCTCAGGGGAAAATGCAGCCATTGGTAATCTGTTGATGGATGAAATAGCAGAAACGGGGTTTCCTTGGTTGGTAGTTGCTAGCATACCACTTACAGCAATGGGAGACAAACCCCTACTGGTTTCGGAATGAATCGGATCTATTGAAATATTTTTTCCTGTTCTGACTCTCTGTGAGTAATGAGAATAAATCAACATTGCTTCTAGCGAATGGAACTTGTGGGTTTTTTTAGTTAGCTTTTTGAAAAGTTAAATCGTTTTCTCAGGTCACTTAAAAAGTTTACCCTATAACATTTGTGTTCATTGTGTTTCTGATTAGCAGCATCTTTAGTAATTTTTGCACATTTTGTAGATGTTCAGTGTTAAAACCAGCAAAACAAGTCTGATGAATCTCTTTGAACACTTTCTATGTACTCCGTACAACAAATTAGCCACTTTAGATAATTTCTTCTGAAATACAGTCACTTATTAATGATATTTATTATAATATGTATAATATTATATGATAATATATTATAATGTAATATGAGGATTACATCAAAAGTTCTTGAATGTGCCTTATGTTCCCTTCAAGGTATCACTGTTGGGTGGTGTACATCTTGCTAACATGAGGGGTGCAATGTACAGGATTCAGATCACACTTGGCACAATTATACACGTGCTTAATAATCTGCCTCTGTGTTTGTATAGAATCACAGGTAAATAACCAAATAGATCACACAGAAATACCAATGGCAAGATATCTGCACCTAGTTTCAGAAAAAAAGTTGTTCTAAGCTTACACTAGATACAAGACCTGCGACGTTCATCGATTATTTTCGTTATAGTTACTTGCTAATACAACACTTGTTTGACTAAAAACAGATTGGAGACCAGCAATTAGAAATCCAAAGTCTGTCAAAACCACAAAACTCTGCATATAAGGGCATTGTGAAACATTAGTGATACACACCACATTTTTATCATAAATTATTCAGTATTTTCAGGCTTCATCATGATGCTGGCTTTTATGTTTCTAACACTGAATTTATAGCTCAGTTGTAAATGTCCTGTAACAACTCTGATGTGTTAAAGTGCCTCTCTCTTGTTCCAGCTGAATGTGAACATGTCCGTGAGGGTAATGTGGTAGACCTCATATCTAAACAAGGACTATTTTCAAGCAAGTTAGAATTTATGATGAAAACCACTAAACCATTCTTAAAAGGTTTCCTCTGTCTATAACTTTTCCTAGATACTTAGGGACAGACAACTATGCACATTATATAATCTTCTAGTAACTAAACAAAATATTCTCATTGACAAAATTTCTCAATTCTCTTTGATTTGCAACCGAGCAAACTTTAAAACACACTCTGTGTTACCTGTAACAAGGGAAATGTAGCATCAATACATTCTAGCCCGAAGTAGGTGGACTAGAATGCAGCATCTAAAACCTGGGAAAGAAAACCCAAAACCAAATCCTTTTGTGACTTATTAACCACTTCTCCATTCAATATAATGAAGATGTGTACAGTTGAAAGCAGTTTGTACAGAGTGTTTAACATGATATTGTTTTAACTAATTAGTTGCAGTGTTCATAGCACCTGTGATAGCAGTTCAGTAGCCTCTCACCAAGAAGGCTACGCAGTGCAAGATGAGGACTAGCAGAACTGGCAGCAAAGCCTGCAGAGCTTTGCAAGGCAATCGGTTCAGGGTTTGCAGAGGGTTGGAGCAAAAAGACTAAGATTGCTATTTTCCTATACTTTGGGATTAAAATATAAATCTATACAACTGAAAATTCAATAGTAGCTTGTCAGGCAGTAGCTACTCTCTGGATCAAAGGTTTGGGGTTTTTTTTCCTTTTTTGACAAAAACGCCCAGACTCTCCTCAGGCCTTCTCTCATTGCTACCCAAAGGTCGGGTTGAGAGCTAGTAGGATGCTGATGAGGAGCTCATATTTATTAGTCTGCCACAAGTGGGTACAGGTGTGAAGCATCATTTGAAGGCGCGCCAAGCTGCATGTGGATGGTTGACCACTGCTGCAGAGGGGTTGTGGTGCAGTGTTCGTCCCTATGTGACTCTTGCTGTCCCAGGGGTGCCCTGAGCTCTGCACTTCCAGGGGAGATGTTCTTTTCTGGGACTTGCAAACCTCATGAACGAGTGCGTTTCATCAGTGCATATTATGTTAGAGGCATAATGTGCTAAGAATATAAACAAAACAAGGCTTGTGGCAAGATATCCTTTGTTAGAGCAGTTAGTGTAATGTAAAAAGTTGAAAATTTTTCTGGCACATAGCCCTTTCCTTCATGTGTCCTCGTAAGCACACCTCTTTCCTCCAAGTATGGTAGTTAGTTTTACATGAGTTTGTTCTCCCTACCTACAACGTTTGAAGTATATCATTAAAAGCCAAGTACAGCTCACTGAAAGTAACAGATACATGCTTGTATCAAGTTAAAACTTTTTAGTAAAAGATCAAAGAAAAAAAGTGATAATTTCTGAGAAGTGTTTTCACATGCACTATATCCCAAATTGGCTTGTTCTTTTTGCAGGACTCTTGCAGACTTCCAGTGGACCTATTGCTAGATTTGAGGTCATCTGAAAATAAGTGTAACACAAGCCAGGTGGACTTTGTTGACCAAATAAATTAGGTATCCTGTTCTATTTTGTATTCCTTGTGCTCATTCTGAAACAAGTTTCTGATATTTAACCAAAACTGTTTTCCTTACTTTAGCTAATATCAGCGAAGAAAGAATGTTTCACACCTGGAAGAAGACACAGAATGAAGGCAAAATTGCTGTGAGCAGGTAAAATAATGTTTTAATAATTATATCAAATTAAATTGAGTAGTTAATGTCATAGCCGTGCAGCCAGGCTGAACAGGTGAGAGCAATGCATGCAAAGACATGTTAGCACTCTGGGGAATTAAATATCAAGAGGTAATTATCAGCTTATATATTTTCTAATTGGAGCACTCAAAGGACTTTTATTAATTGATGTAAATTTGTTTTCATTAAGGCTAAGGGAGGGCACTTGGAAGGTAACAAACCATATGTTCCATTAAAAGCCTTTAGTGTCTTCTAGAGCATGTTATCTTGTACTACAGTTACACTCTGAGGATGCTTGTATGTATGCAATTCATTCAAAGTATTGTAAGTATACAATTCATTCACTGCCTTATTATTGTAATTTCTTCAGTAGGTTCTTCGTATACTCTCTCTGATGGTGGTTTTCATTATTAAAGGAGTAGTATAAAGCAGAGAGGGAGATTTTTGTTTGGCTGTTTTTCTTTTATTTGTACTGGGCTTTCTCTTCCAATTTAGTTAAGACCCTAGAGCTGTAAGAAGCATGTTAGTACTTTCGATTAAAAACATTTCTTTTGCACCACATGGTCTAATGTATAGAAAATGTTTATGCAGATTGAAAACTTCAACATGAACTTTGAATAATACATTTACCTTGTTTTCACTAAACATATCTGTAAGTAAACTGATGGTATTTCCAGTTTGTATCCCTCATGGTAGTATATCTTCACTTTAATTAACCTTTTGTGATGGGTAGGGTTTCATATTTTTCAGCCAGTACAATATCTATTGCAAATGTATTTTTTACCTGGCATTTTAGATAAAGGTAGTATAACTAATCTTACAGATATGAAATAAGGAATTCCTTACATATTGATATGAAAATTAATTTAAAAATCTAGAAAATATTTGCATAGATAAAACTTAGAAACTAAAATACTTAGAGAAATTCCATGGAGTTTGTAACAACATACCTAAAAGAAGATAAAGAAACAATCTGTTACAATTTGTATTGATTGAAGGGATATTTTTGCTGTCTCACAGCACTGCTGAGTACTGTTCTATTTCATTGTGACATTTAAAGTGATTAGATTTGAGTAACGTTTCAAAACTTTATAAAAAAAGTATCTGAGCAACAAAAGGGCAGAAGCTAACTTCTGATCAGACCGTTCCATTAACGCTGTTCTTCTAGGTATGTGTGACTTTACCTTTCTTTTGTGATACAAGGACAGACTGCTAAGTTTCTACTATTCAAGGTCTACTATTGTACAAGAAGAAGCAGAAGGTATGGTTAAGCACATAAAGTTAGCGGAGAGAGTTTCTTGGAAATCTCCCTACTTTGCAGTAATAAAACAGAACAAAGCATAGTCTGTGTTTGTCAAGGACAAACAATATCAAACTGATCTCATTTCCTTCATTAGTGTGACTGGCTTGGTGTATAAGCAAACAGCAGTGTATGTAATTTAAAGTTTAGAAAGGTTCTTGTGCTGTTCTGCTATTCAGCTGCTGTAAACAATTCCAGGAAATGTGATCTAGATTAAATCACAATTGTAGAGTTGTAGGATTATCTGAAATACTCTACTAATCAGTAGCCATCAAGCTTTCAAAGTGAGAGGGCATAGACTGGGATCTGATAGGAGTTTATTCTGGTGTTGCTTTTGCTCATTGTGTTCATGAATGAGTTGGATGCCAGGAGAAAGCATTATATTATGAAATACGTGGCTAACACCAAGTTTTAAAATCATCTTGGTGGGTTGGATTGCTCATAATCAACAGGATGAACATCAATAAAGAGCAGCATCTTTCCACTCATACTACCGCTGCTGAATTTTCTTTTGATGATTCTACTGATGATTAGATTATCTTCTACTAATGTTAAAATTAGATACCCCAAGAACTGACATAATTGCTCTAAAGTGGTTACCTCAGAACTATTTCAACAGTGATTATCTTATTTTAGCAAAACCTTAAGTAAGTATGTTAGTTTGAAATTTAGTTCTCACTAATCTACCCATCAAGGGAGAATAAATTCTGCCATATAGGTAAGAGACCAAAATACATGCAAAAGCACTTTTCTTTCCCAAGCCTTCCACTTCCTTCATAGTTCTTCATCTCTGAGAATGTGCTCTTCCTTTGTGCTTGTTGGAAAACATAGAGAAAGGTGAGACTAACGGGGTAGAGTAGGGAATGGTCCCACGCTTTGCTGCTCTGTGCTGTAGCTAGCAGAGAGCACACTGGTAAGTGTTTGAAGGGTTTTTCATATGCTTTTGCAAGCTTTTTGTAAACTATATATCTCAAAAGGTTTAGGAAGAATCTCCGTGAGATTGCACTTTCTATTACAGGACATTGCTGTAGCAGCTGTGCCATCTGCTTCCATAGGAGATCAGGAAGGCAATGAAAATATGCTTGATTGTCTCTACTGGGAGTGAACTGGAAACTAGGAGAACCATGATGGTGGCTTCTGCCAGTTTCTTCTTCCCTACTCCATAAAACCTTGTGGAAGTCCAGTGGCTTAAGCAGTGCTCAGTAAAGGCAGATGATATTTTACTTCTGTGATGGATGGTAAACCAAGAAATTACTTAAATTTTTTAAACTCCATTCACCTGAATTTGGTACAAAAAGTTTCCCTTGTTCCTTTCAAGCTTCATTTCCTTTTACCATTCCTGTTGCAGACAAACACCTTGATATCACTTTATTTTCTTCTTATGGACAGTATCTTAACACACGTAGGCATCACAGGGCACTAGGCTTCTCCTGGTTATTGGAACAACGGAGATTGGAGCTAGAATACTTTTTAAACTAAAACTCTGGTTTTAGATATTTTTGCCCAGTATCTAGCTCTGTTAGCAGCAGTTTAGATAGTTTTTAATTCATAACATTGCCACACATACTCTGAACAAGGCTGCATTTTGCCAAAGTAAAATTTTTTTCATGAAGGGTCAGTTGGAAAGAAGCAGGGCAACCTAGAAGGTGATACACAGTTTGTTACCTGTGTTTTGATGTCTTGGCCTATACTAGTGTTTGCTTTGTTCTGTAATCAGTGTGTTAGAAAAGCAAAACTACGTACTGTGTTGTGACTCTAGCAGGAACAGTACAGAAAAGACCCTCTGACCCGCCCAGCTTCCCCCTTGGCCCTAGGAGCATAAGAAGCTAAACTGGGTGTGCGTCGCCTTCTGGGAGTCCAGAAGAAATTTGGGGGTCTGTTACACAGGATTGGCTTCAGTCTTAGGAGCTGAACATGGCTCATGTAGACTACAAGAATGAATGTTCCTTTTGGGAACACCCATTTTCGTGTAGAAGATAAACAACACAGGATAACACCTTTTAAAATAAAATTCACATTACATTTTTTTACAATAGAGTGGATGAGTCGCAAGCTGAATATGTAATACCCTGAAGAGAAAAACAGAAGGCAGGTAACTCAGCATGACATTCAGCTTTTGGTATTTTAATAAAAAGATCAATTTTGCATTTATACACGAGTGAGGGAAGTAGAGTTGGTTTGTACTTGCTTGTAGGCATTTAAAAACAGTTTGAGCAGTTAGTTAGTCCACGTTTATTATATGCTTAAATTGAAAGAGCAGCAAATTGCAAATAGATCTAGTGGAGTTCTGCTTTCCTCCTTCTGACATAGAATATCAACAGCTACACCCTTTGTATACAGAATATAATGAAGGTCAAGATCTTGACTGGATTCAGCAGGGCCACTATTTTGCCTCTAGTACATGTTCTTCCTCTAAATAGCATCTCCAGTTTATTTCTGTCTTTTTTCCCTTCCTCAGACACACCAGTAAGCCTCCAGTGGAAACTCCAGCTCACTTAATTCTTAAATTTCTTTGCTGCTAATTATGCAGTTGGAGGTAATGTGAATGAATATTAAACAGCATCTTTTACCAATCTTCAGCAGACACCAATAGTAATCTGCCAGACAAAAGGAGACTGGGATGTTTTTTCAATACTAGAACTGAAGCTGTTATTTCTAACTTTCAGCCTGCTACTGAAGATACGTTCTCTGTTTCCAAATGTAGTTTTGGGCTACAAAATGGTAACATAGAGGACAGCCTTTTAATGTAAGAAAATAATGCAGCTGAGAATGAAAAGATAAAGGATGGTTTGCCTAAATACTTCAAAAGCATGAATTTGAAGTTAAAGCCATAAGCAATAGAAAACAACTGAGGAACTAATATCCAGATACGAAAACAAAATATTCCTCTCTCTTCCCTCCCCCGCCATGCATTAGTGTTTACAAAAGTGTACTGGGTTTGCGTGGCAGGGTTCTGGTACTGGGGGGCTGCAGGGGTGGTTTCTGTGAGAAACTGCTAGAAGCTTCCTTTATGTCTGATAGAGCCAATGCCAGCCGGCTTCCAGATCGCGGTAGCACCCCTGGGTTAACAGATTTAAGAAGGGGGGAAAAAATGGCAACAGCAATTGCAGCTGGAGGGAGGAGTGAGAATATATGAAAACTCTGCAGACACCAAGGTCAGTGCAGAAGGAGGGGTGGGAGTTGCTCCAGGCACTGGAGCAGAGATTCCCCTGCAGCACGTGGTCAAGACCACGGTGAGGCCGGCTGTCCCCCTGCAGCCCATGGAGCTCCATGGTGGAGCAGATCTCCACCTCCAGCCTGGAGAGGACCCCACGCTGGAGCAGGTGGATGCCCAAAGGAGGCTGTGACCCTGTGGGAAGCCCACACTGGAGCAGGCTCCTGGCAGGACCTGTGGCCCCGTGGAGAGAGGAGCCCAGGCTGGAGCAGGTTTGCTGGCAGGACTTGTGACCCCGCGGGGGACCCAGGCTGGAGCAGCCTGTTCCTGAAGGACGGCCCCCTGTGTCAGGGACCCAGGCTGGAGCAGCTGGTGAAGAACTGCAGCCTGTGGGAAGGACTTGCGTTGAGAAATTTGTGGAGGACTGTCTCCTGTGGGAGGAATCCCAGGCTGGAGCAGGGGAAGAGTGTGAGGAGTCCTTCCCCTGAGGAGGAAGGAGCAGCAGGGTCAGTGTGTGATGAACTGACCGCAACCCCCATTCCCTGTTCCCCTGCTCTGCTGCAGGGGGAGGATGTAGAAAATAAGGAGTGAAGTTGAGCCTGGCAAAAAGGGAGGAGTGGGGGGGAAGGAGTTTTAATATCTGGTTTTAGTTCTCATTATCCTGCTCTGATTTAGATTGGCAATAAATTCTGTTAATTTCCCCAAGTCGAGTCTGTTTTGCCCATGATGGTAATTGGTGACTGATCTCTCCCTGTCCTCATCTTGACCCACAAACTTCTTGTTCTATTTTCTCTCCCCTGTCCAGCTGAGAACGGGAGTGACAGAGCATCTTTGGTGGGCACCTGGCATCCAGCCAGGGTCAACCCACCACAAAAACATAGTCTTTTCAAAATAGGATAACCACAAATTAGGTTTTGATCTGTCCTCAGAAGGCTCTGATGTGAAACTGTTCTCTCATCTACTGGAAATGGAAGAAACGAGCATCTGCCTACAGGCTGGGAGAAAACCAACACCTCACAGCTTCTCCCCTGATGGTTGTCAGCAATCAACATATTCCTTCAAAGCCCATGCATCGGTCAGCCAGGACTATCATTCTCCCTATCTTCAGATAATTTTTAGTCAAGAAAAAAATCCAGCTGCTGTACATGTGAGCAGAGCTGTTCAAAATGTTTTTGCTAGTGCTGTGGGACAGGCAGAACACCCACCGCTGGCAGTTCAGTCCTGAGGGAAGTTAGAGCAGCAATGCTCCTGAGAGCTTGAAGATGCCCAGAATGTTAAACTCAAATGTGTGCTCATGAGGAGATCTCCCTCTTGCTCTGTTGCTGAACCAAGCTCTCATTCGGCTGCTGTAGTAACTTCAGAGTTCACAGTCACCAAATACAGCTGCCACCTGCTCTTTCTATACCGTTGTATATGAAAAAGATAGGACCCAAACCTCTTCAGAAAGAGCTCAGTAATGAGGAAGCTTTTGCCGTGTCAAAAAGGTAGACTTTCTCTCTTGCCATGGCAAAGCTTGAAATACACTAATACTGAAAAATACTGATTTCTTTAATTCCTGCTTGTTGGGAGTGAGTCTCATTCAGCATTGCAGATTTAGTGTAGTTTATACGTCAACAAGTGTTTTCTTACTGTTTAGAAGTGATGGGTAATACCTCATCGGAATTGAGTACAACTGTGTTATAAAAAAAAAAGTATCAAATGTCACTCACTTTATGTGCCAGGATCTTGAGACATTTTGTAAGACGTCTTTATAAAACTAGGCAGCACATAACTGTCTTCCAAAGGGTTTATCCTTGCTACAATTACAGCTTTTTTTCAAATATTTGTAAAACAGTAATAAAATGTAGCATACAGACTGCTTGTTAATTACAGCTGTATTACTTAGCATAAATACCTTGAAACAGTGTAAAAGTGGTGGTATGACTTAGATACAGTCTTTGGACCACATTCGAACTGCCTAAAACTGGTGTGGGCTGGAAGCTTTTCAGGCTCCAGTGGAATTACTCGTATTTACCTTGGTATAAATAGAATAATCTGTAAAATAGCTTACTGGTAGCTTGACTATTGCCTGAGACCAAATAGTGGGTGGCCTTATAAATTAAATACATACGTGGTTTAAGTAAATATATATATACCCTTCTCTCAGAATGTAGGGCTAGAACATGTTCCTGTGGACTCTTGGATTTTGGGGGACTATGATGACTACTCCGGGAAAACCTCCGTAAACTTTTATGAGTAAATCACATACATACTTGTTTTCATCTTTTTGTCTGTAAGAGGGTTGTTTCCATTAAATATGTCTTTAGACCGCATTCATTTCTCTGTACAGGAGCTTCCCACACATGGATTTCGCTAGTTTTGTTAAAGTTCATCTGTTGCTTCAGGTATGCAGGTCTTCTGTGAGATGTCTTTAATTGCTCTTAATTGCATATATGCAATTACTGCATAATTTACCACCTAGTGAGAGAATTTCTAGATTATTTTTAATGAAGAAAAACCTTAAGAAAAAAGCATGTTGATCTAGGCATTCTTTGGGATCCTCAGGTAAACACAGCTGAATTTTTTCTAAGCCTTTCTGAACAGAAATAGATTAATTACTTGCAAATAGGAATGGACTTGGTATATTAGCTTTAATGAGCGAGCAGAGCAATTTGGGTCAGGTTGTGAAATCCTCTCCTGTCAGAGTGCCTGAATGTTCTGTAGAAGAGGCGGGGAACTCCACACCTAAATTTGCTCTGCCAGATTTATTTAATTTAAGCCTCCTAGGGGAGGAAATTGGATAGGCATTGTGCGTGTTTCAGATTTAACTTAAAAACTCCCAGAAAGAGTGACTAAACTGCCATTTTCCTGCGTGCAGGAGACCATGCAGAGGAAGAGTGATTACAAGCAGTCCTCTTCAGCCATGATGAGACATCTTCATGCAAGAGGCTGAAGGGAATGGTGCCTTTACCGGATTCAGCCATCTGGCTTACTCTGTTTGGATATTAAATCCAGACTAAATTTTGTAAAAACATGTGTGGAATTCTGTGTGTAACCTTTCCAGATGTCTAGTAGATACACTGGTAAGCATGGCAGGAAGGTCAGCTTGGCTTTAGCTGAGCAGAACTTTGTTCTTTCCCATGGAAAGGCTGCAGCCCAAAGGTAAGGTTGTTGTATACTGAGGATCTCATCCGGATCATGTTTTTAGGATGGGCTTTATTTTAATACAGGAGATGATAGGTTTGTAGAACGTCTGAGCCTTAGGTATATTTAGGTAAGGTAAAGCTCCTTTTATATATAGCATGTGAAGTTCAGCTTCCTCTTTTGAGAACACAGTTTAGGAGCAGAAAGAATACAGATAAATTCACAGATTGGTAAGCGTGACAGCTTGAAACCACTGTCAAGATTATTTGCAGAAGAAACTTGTTTTTGTCAAGAATCATTAATATTAGTTCCAATGCTCCTTCTTGTAACGTGTTCAGAACATTTACTCTGCTACAGTTCATCTCAAATTCAATAAATTGCAGGAAGAATACTTTCCCATTTATTCTAACTGAGGTTTTTATACAATTGGGCAAGAATTATGGTAACAGTGAGGTATGGGACTTATGAAGGGATAAGATTTAAACATTTTTATTACTTTAGAACCAAAACCTCATTCACTGCAAGGAACTTAGTGTAAAAAATCAATGCTGCTAGTTTACAAACCTTTACAAATAACAGAAAAAAAACCCCAAATCATAGCAGTCCTCTCCAAGCTCTACTCTATATGTCATCTGGTCTTGCCCTGAGCTCAAAGCAGGGCCAGCTGCAGAGGTAAATTAGTTTTCTTGGCATTGCATCTTGTTCAGTGCTGACTGCCTGCAAGGATGGAAGCTTCACAGCCACCATAACCCATTCAGCACGTGCTGCTGGCCTCCCATCGCATCACCCTACTTCCCAGCAGCCTACAAGGCAGGCTGCTGCCCTCCCTCAGAGTATTTTCCTTCTGTTGTTACCTGCAGGAGAAGCTGCACCAATCCATTTTCAGACCCTTACAGTCCACTCACGATGCAAAGAACGAAGTGCCTGTATTTCTAGCTTGCGCTAACCAACACGTGCCCCCCCCCATCTAGCCAGGGAGTCTTGCTAGTGGCAGAGTTACGAGCAGCTGTGGAGGCGTTAGAAAAGCAGCTATGCAGAATGTCAAAACCAGGCTATTGGCATTTCTAGAGAGCAGATGACTTAAGGTTGTTGCCAGTCTTTCCATCAATGCAGAAATTCATATGCATCCCCGCTCTAAGAAATTGTAGTTGTGCCTGATAATGTATCAAATTCCAGGATAAATCTACCTATCCAAAGGGAGAGATTCACTGTTCCTGCAGGTCTAAACAGGCTTTCAAAGACTTGTAGAGCATGTCAAAGAGACAGTTTAACCTACAGTCTGTGAAAAGATCCATTTCCTGTAACAATACAGAATCGGGGTTTTTGACATGTTACTGGAAATCAGAGTGCTTTTTTTCCTGAAGAATTGGTTTGACCCTTATGAATACAGAGACAAGGCTGGTGGGGGCGTGCCACAGGCCCCGGGTGCTGGATTCTGCCCTTGCTCATAATAGGACCCCTTGGAGAGAAAACAGCCCCCAGAAACACTGGGCACCCTGCATGTGCAGCTGGTGGAGTTTTCTTCATCCCAGCATGACTGCTGATGCCTTCTTGTGCCAAATAACCTCCTTTACCAACTCCATGTTTCTTTTTAAAGCCATATGGACTTCTTTGCTTGTTATTCTTTGTAGCAACTACCAGTCTTGTTCTTTTAACAGGGTGTACTTTAGCCATCCTCAGTTACCCCCTCCTTGTTTCTTTTTACAAGAACACAAAACCACATTTGTTGCACTCTCACTTGAAAAGCAACACTTTTGAGACCGAACCATGAACAGTTATAAAGTAGATGGAAACTGAATCGGTATCTACTTTCTGGGTTAGGACCCATTTATTTCTACCTGCCCAGAAGCAGCTTTACGTTAGGTCTCATTAGGTTGAACTGAACACTGAAACTTTGTAAATATTATTCATGTGCATTCACTGTTTTATGAATAATTAGCTCATACCTACTTTATAGAAAGATCTGGGCCACAATCATTGAAATCAGGGTTTATGAGGAAGCAGTTGAGATCATGAAGTACTCAAAAGGTGTACCATGGAAGGAAGGGCCAAGTTTTTCATTTAGAGAAAGTAACTATTTGTCACAAGTTTAAAGTTAAGTTTTAGTGAAGTAGTTTTTTCTCACCTACGATGTGAAAGTCAGGCAACGTTTCATAGTTTTGCTTCTGTACCCACATAATCATGAATATACTTAGATTAGTAATTTGACACATAATCCACTAGTTTAGTTAAGAAATGAAAATACACACTCCCTCCCACTTCACCATGCTGCTTCTCCCATCTGACTAGCCTCAATTTTTTTCCTATAAAGATTAATCTACAAGTAAATACACCTCACTTCCCTTCACTGTAATACAATGCAATCCTTTCAACCCTGACTCAGAGAGGCTGGTACCTCTCTGTAAAAGATAAAAAGGCCTGGGGAAAAATCAAAGTGAAATACACATGAATTGGTGGATTTGGTGCTCACAGGGCTCCTAAAACCAGGAGAGGGGCAACTTAACAAAAGACAGCAGCTCCATTTTACACATATTCAAGGTGTTTTTTTCCACAGATTCTTTAATACCTCTGACACCTAAGCAGCCAACCCCATTCAAAGAACTATATTTTGGGTTTAGTGTGTTTAAAAATTGTTCATATATTTAGCAGCTTTGCAGTGTGACATTTGTAAACACAACAGAAGACCAGATGCACGTAAGTTTTAAGTATACTTTATTAATTCCAAGCAATTGCCACTTCCCAGCATCCTCCACCCGAGCTACAGGTTTGCACATACTGTAGAAGATTGCTCTATCTCCAGTAGTACCACAGACCGGTCTGCCTTCTGTGTACGGGGCACTATACACGAAAAGGTTCTTCAGAGGTTTAATGCCACTTACCCTATGTATGGAGATAAAGTACAATTAACAAGGTTTTCAAAGAATCATTATATTCTAATCAAAAACTCTTAAAACAGGTTTTAATTTTAAAATCATAGTAGTATACACCAAGGTAATAAAAACACATTCTAACTGCGTAGGGCTGGTATCTTGTGTTTTCTGAATGCTTGGCAAACTAAGTTAGTAAAGTGTGAAGCTCCTTGCCACCAGGAGGGAGAAGGAAACAGAAATTAACACAGTAATTTGGCCAAACTTTCTACATGTAGGACCTCAGGTGAAGATACAAATTACATCTTCACATACAGGAAGAAAAGATAAATTATCCTCCCTCTCAGATCAGCTGAGAAATACTTCAACATGAAAACTCTGTTGCACAACTCTCCTGTTTGCACTGAGCTGCAACCACTGGAATGCAGCTGACTGGAGTGGCACTAGCAGCTGCTCTGCTCTCCTCAGTGACCACAGGCTACTGGGACAGGTAGTGCCTAAAACTGGAGAGATTCCTTAGCACTGTCAAAAAGTCCTCAATTCCAGAGGCTTTTGAAGCCAGAACTAGAGATTTTTCTATTGCTCCCAACAAGAAGTATCAGCTGAAGCTGACAAGCTGAAGCTGAGGACTGCAACCCACTTGGTTTGAATAATTCCTGCCAGATACAGTCTCTGCATCAACAATAAAGTTTGACAGAATTAAAATAAATAATGCACTTGTTGAAGTTAAAAAAGTGCATCATCTGCTTAAATATTTACTACTTAAAACACATGTATTTTAACCAAATATAATGGCAGATTTTTTCCTAAATTTCATGGGGTTTGTATTAATCATTCTATCACTTTAAGAAAATGGCATTTAAACAGTAATGCTTATTTACCTACATTTAATCACAACTAAAAAAAAAAAAAAATCTTCAACCAGAAATGAAACAAGCAGATCTATGTAACAAATTCTAACACAGTAAGTTATGTTTCTGGAATTATCAGTACTGCAGCACTGTTAATCAATTCTAAATTGGAATGCTGGAAACCAAAAGATTAAGACAGCATTACACAAAGAGTATTTTTCATATCTTTTATAGGACAGAAACCTTTGTTCATGTCTTCTGGTAGCCATCATCTTCTTTTGAGCTGCACCTACAACACAAAGAACAAGTAAACGAGCAACTTTATGCTTCTCCAGGATAGCTTAAAACAGTTCTGTAGGCATTAAGGGGCATCTTTTCTACTGCTTTGTTTCTGTATCACCAACTCATTTCACTGTTTTATATTCCTACTTTAAAGACAAAGTACAAAGCAACAGAATACTTTCTGTAAGCTATTATTACATCTGTGTAAAACTGCCCTCAGAAGTGCTGCCTATGTTGTAAAAGTGCAAGTTACTTTCTGTATTTATCTAGCAAATAACTAGTATTTCATTAAATGTGAAAGTTAATTTTTTTTTAATTTCCTGTATGAATGAGATACCTTAACATGTGGAAGTAAGAAAAGATTACTTTTTATTAAGAATTTTACAATATAAATTGGGAAGAGACAGGTTGAAGGTTCCAAATAGGCATACAAAACCACCCATCTCCTGCTCGTTTTCGTAGTTAGTTCATTACATCTCCTTGGTGGGGTATTCCCCACCAGCAGAATGACTGCTTTGGGTCATTTTTCCATTCTTGAGTGCACTAAGAGTGCATGATTGTTGCCATTATGTACCTAGATGGATACAAAAACCCTTCTTAGTTCAAGGAAGTATTATAAAGTACGTGAAACCAGTGGGGTTTTCACAGCTTTTCAGAATATATTAATAAAAATGAAAAGATGAACCTCTTAATATTGTCAGCGAGAACATTAAAACAGCAGTAGGGACCTGCAAAGTTTGATTCTGGTTTCCTCACGCTGTATAACCAACTCAAATGTTTCAAGCCGTTTTACTTGTTGCTAAATGTTTATCTACACATGCTGTCAGAAATAACCTTGTTAGGAAGGTGAAGTTGGTGTCTCAGCAAATCAGACCCATGGAGTAGGCGTTGAGTGGCCTGTGACTCGCTTTCTTTTTTCTCTTTCAGCACCATCAAAAGGAAAAGTGAGAAAAACAGCACAAACATTAGTTAAAGCCTGAATTTAATCCTATGTCCTACAGGAATAATTTCATTACAACGAAAGCAGACAGACATTATCTGTAGGGTTTTTTGCTTTGTTTTTGTTTAAGCAGTGATAATTATATATCTAATTAACATAGCCTATAGCTCTCCCAAAGATCTTAAGGTTTAATAAGGCCTTTAATTAAATGATTAATAGGAAATGCAGGGGTGGTTCTTACAAATTACCTGATTTACCATCACTGAAGACAGATTCTTTTAAAAATGGCTACAAATGCCTTGTTCACAAAAGACTTTATTATCTAATGATGCATACTGATAACATACAGAAATCTGCATGGTCCACTTTACATGCAGCAGAACAATCTTCACTTTACAATAAGTAAGTGTCAACTGTTTTATGCAAGAGACAACACTTTAAAGTCACATTTCTTAAAGAAAAGCTTCATTTACAAAAGAAATAAAAGGTAAAGAAGCAATTACCGCTTTTAAAAAGCAGCTGCTTTGTTCAAGAGTGGAAGGTTTATGCCTGTATTGAAAGACAACATGATCACAAATAATGAAAACAATGAACAAATGAAACACTTTTAGCATAAAGCAGTACACTTTCAAAATGACATACAAATAGTTAAAAATTTCATTATGTTGTCTATCTATCCTTTAGATATAAGGTCTTTTGAATGAGATCCCAACATATGTAATTACTAAATGAAAAAACTCTTCTGTAAGTATTGGTTCTATGTCATAGTGAATTGTATTTAACAAAATGTATACAAAGTCTATAGCAAGTTGATTAAAAAAATTAAAGTAATAAGAAACAGTACACTGAAGGCGCTCTATCCATCAAGTGCGCACTCTCAAAATTTTAAATGTGATGAACAGAACAGAAGTTGTAAGTATGCCACGGTTGCAATGCCAGAAAATAAAACAAGATCATTTATCAAACATGCAGGGAATTCTGCCACAATGCTATTGTCTCTCATTTGTCAGTTGTTCCAGTAAAATAACAGCTTAAACACCGGTGATGTTGATGGGTTAGCTTACCTTCAGTGTACTGAAAGTTGTACACAACCTGCTTTAAAAGAGGAGACCATCCCTGCGGCAGGCTCAAGAAGGAACAGACCCCCTTCGGCACTGACTACACCAAGGGCATGCTGCTGTGGCCTGCACACACACACCTAGGAAAATGTGAATATAAACAGCATTTATGCTGGCCATTTTTTAAAGACAAAAATGAAGCCAAGTCTGCTAAAAACAAATCAACCACCCAGTATTACTGCTGCTCTTTTTTTTCTTTTTTTTTTTTTTATAACAGATGCTTTTTTCTTTTTATAATATATACGAACTGCAACCATATACATTAGCATTGTACTTCTGTGCAGTCTTGGCAATTAAAACAGTTCTACAGTGAAAATTTTCACATAAGACACAAAACAGAATTACTCTAACATTTCTAAAAGAAATATCAGCCTTGATGTTAATTCAAATGTATCATTTCTTCCTCAACTTTGCAGGGGAAATATTTATGTTTATATACATTAATAACTGCTGTGAAATTTCTTCAGTCTTTGTATCTTAATTACTCAAACCCTTTGAACTTCTTCATCTTTAAATTTTTTCCTGGATGAAGGCGTGCTGCAGAGCCTGGTTGATGCTAATCCGTTTAGCTGGGTCTAACATTAGAATCTGGTCCAACAAGTCCTTTAGCTGGTGTACTTTTTTACGCTGGTCTTCAGGGAGTCGTTGGCACCCAATCAAGTCTGCTAACAGGTCCTTGGTTGGATTAATGGTGCTCATAACAGTAACTTTCTCCTACAAACACAAAAACGGAACCTTGTAGAACAGAAGTAATGCACAAACCCCCTATCCCTTTTACAGAGCTTCTGCAGCAACTTTTCTGCAGGGATGTCTCTCATCTGATCAGCAATGCCCTTCGTCATCATATAGCCTCATAAATCTGCAGGCGGGCAAGACTGGAAATAGCACTGCCAGGGTAGGCCAAGGCTGCACCTTTCGCCAACAGCAGGTGCACACATGAACCTAACATCCCAGTTAACTGAGAACATCAAAGTTCCACATGGGAAGTTCCCATATCTGACCACGAATTCTGTGATTCTTGACAAATATACCATGTTAAAATGATACAGAAAGTAACAGTGACCTCCTGCAACAGGAGCACACCAGACTGAAGTTGTACGTCCTTCTCTAAAATGAAGGCAAAATTTCTTTCATTAGTAATTTAAGTATAGTTTATGTGGAGATTCCCTGTATACCTACCAAGATTAAACTTATATTTCTCTTAAATTCATTCCTAAATAGTAGGAAAAAAATACGTTGCCAGTTTATAACCATGTAACCTGTCCATTCTGCTGCAAAAGGACATTCTAATAGTTTATAAAATCTTTTTTTTTTTTTTCAGCTAGATGTCAAGACACATTTGCAAGACCAAAATAGTAGGAAAGCTTGGAAAAAAGTAATAGGTTGGTCGAGACATTAAGGACTTACCCTTTCTGTCACTTTATCTACTTCTATATACATAAAGTTGAGATTTTGATCAAAGTGCTGATCTTTGAACACACCTTTTCGAATCATCTGGAAAAGGAGGGAGAGGCAAGAGTTTCAGGCAAGTTCTCTGCGTCTTACAAATTCCACAATTAGCATCAATGTCTACTAACTTACTGCAACATGAATAATTTAACACTAATGAAAAATATATCAAAAGGACAGTAAGAAATGTGTAAACTGAATAAAAAAATACAGTTCAAATCAGTTGAAAAAGGGCACAGCATCTTCCATTGACTTACGTAATTTTTTCAGGTCAGTGCTTAGAAGGTTTCTGCGTTCACTTTATACTTAGTCTATGAAAAAGAAGCTGTATACTTTCACTTCGTAAGATTTTAAATCAATATTAATTATACAGTCAGAGCGATTTCTTAATACTTATTGCTGTTAAGAAAATATGTATATGGTAAGAAACAGAATTCAGGGAAAAGTATGTTCTACTGTTTATTACAGCAGTTTCAGATTTTAATTAAAAATCATATACTTATTTTTCTTACCTTGTTTGGCATCTTTCCTTTGAGATCCATGGCTAGTTTCAACATATGGTTATTGGTTTTGCCAGGAAAGAGTATTTTTCCTGTATAAAGTTCATATAACGTGCAGCCTACAGACCACATATCTATACCATAGTCATAGATCTTTCCTATAACTGAAACAGAGCAATTCCAGTTAATTCCATAAAGGCAGCCTTAAAAGATCTAATATTACAAAACCAGACAGATGAAAAAACTCCGATTTGTAAACTATATAGGTGCTCCTCCTCTTAGGAATAAGAAGTCACCACAAAAGAAGGATGCAAGTCTTTAAGCTTTTGCAGTATCCCTATTTTAGAAAGGGAGGTTTTTACCTAACACCCAAACTAATCAGCATGAATGAAGTTAGTAAAAAACAAGAAGTCAGAACAATACCTCTAAATTAAAACATAACTATAACCAATCAGAATGACTTCTCCCTGTCCTCACTGAGCTGACCACCAACATACATGAAGAGTCAAGCATGTTTTCAAAGTCTGAATTTTTGACTGCCATCATATTTCCAGAGTGATGTTTTGCTAAGACCAAACAGAGAGTAAATTTAAGTCAAATTCTCATTTGCTAGTACTGGTATATCCTGCTACTGCTTATGATACGTGTAGCCAATCCAAACATACTTACTGATTTCTGGAGCTCGGTAAAATCTGCTAACTAGATATGGTGTGATGTCATTATCTGCAACATGTGAAGCTGATCCAAAATCACAAAGCTTTAATATTGTTTTAGACTCATTCACCTGAAAGTTAAACATAAATATCCATTAACACTATTTGTAGACAGAATTATCAATAGCACTGTGAAAGTAACAATAAATTTAAGTCAGAGATAAGAAAAACATTCGGCCTTTAAATTGGAAGTTCTTCCCGTATTTCAATCCTTCCTTTCTGTATTCTAAGGAAACTGTAAAACCTTCTTAAATTGGAAGTGACAGTTAATGTCTTCAGATCCTAGGAAATATAAAAAAGGTCAGTTTTTCATACTTTTTCCTTACCAAAATATCGTTGGTAGACCTGGATTTCATTCCAGATACTGAAGTTATTTCAGTTTAGACTTCCAGCTCTAGTATCCAGAGTATCACTCATAAAACAGAGTATTACTCACTTATGCTTACATAGTTTTTATGCTCTGATGGCAAGAAGTGACCATTTTAATTAAAGCAAAAATCTGAGTTTTTCATGGGGATGACCACCAAGAAAACCAAAGGAAACATGTTTGATTCCTCTGATGTAGCGCTCACACTCTGCCAAGCAGAACATTTAATGGAAACAGAAATGGAAAAAAAAAAAAAAAAACCCACATTAAAAAAGGCATTAAGGACTCCTCCCCATTATCTCACTCACATAAACAAAATCTCCACCCAGACTCAAACAAACTACTTCCATTTTGCAGAAGGCAAGAACATTTTTCAACTATTGATGGAAAAAGTCCTGAGTTTTCTCCTAAGAAAGGATACTGTCTTACTTTGGAAGATCTGCTTTCTAAAAAGATACAAGTGGATGCAGGTTTGAGAAAGACTGTACTACATAAAAGATTTTATTTAAACGCTGTATTATATTTCTTACTGTTTACACCACAATATCATTTTACATCAAAAAATGAACCCTTAGCATTTCAGATAAAGTAAATTTTGACTTCACCTGAATTAACAGAACGTTACTCATTTCAAATACTTAATTTTGCGTGATAGACTGTGCAAGACAAGTTTCAATGTATTACTTACCAAAATATTATCTGGTTTAATATCTGCATGTAGGATATTGCATCTTTTAAGAAGCTTTAAAGCCAGGAACAACTGCTGGCTGTAGGACCGCACAGCTTTAATATGGAGTCCAACATCTTTCCCGTACTTTTTCAACACCTCTCGTAAATTCATACTATTAAAAGAAAGGGAGAGAGAAAGAATAGAAAACAGATTAACAAGGAAAAATATAGTGGCCTCCTAAACTGCAAGACAAACTTGAAGAAACCAGTTAGACATTTTTGGAGAAAAGCAACATTGAACTTAACATACATACCGTTCTGTTAGCTGCGGCAATGAAACAAAAATGCTGGTCAATCAGATCTATCCTATACTGTATAATTACTTACTAGACTGGACTTACTTAGTTCAGAACACATTTTTAATCAAGATTAATTTGAGCGGATTTATTTGCACATGAACAGCATTTTCTTAAAAACTGTACCACTCTTGTGCTCGTTTTCTGAAGAAATAAATCAAAAAAAGGAAGTATGCAGAGGTACAAGCTGAGGAAGTGATTTTTGGATGACTTAAACAGCAGATAAAGAGATCACAATTTCAGGACAAAACCATCATTGGATATACATAATGTACAAGTATGTTATAAAGAGAAAGTGCAGCACAAGAAAATAATTTGTTGTATGCCTTATTATGAAAATATAGTCATTTCATAAACTTGCTTTGTTTAACCATATAACTTCGCTTCACCTCAAATATGGCAAAAATTAAAAACTAACATACACAGAAAACTTAGGATACAAACAGCTGATGTCTCTAAACAGAAATGGGAACTAAGACAATTAAGATATCCATAAAAGTGTCTACAATTAACTTGTCAAAACAGCCTAATTAGTTAAAGGAAAATAATTAAACGAAAAAGCCATTGTGCAAACCACTAACTATTTTCTTCCTTAGACTGCTGTTATATACGTATTCTTCACAGAATATACAGCATTTGCTGAACCTTTCTGGGAACACATTCTTAATCCAAACCCACAAAATAAAGAATTATGAAAACAGATATTGTGACACATGCACAAAGTATCACAAGAGCAGCACTGGTGAGATGAACTATCTTTAATAATACTTATTTTGTTGCAACTGTTGTCCAGAGTTCACAACGATGTTTCAAGTTAAATCAGAAATAGTTCAGTAGTCCGTGGATTTGTGCCTCCAGGTGATATATAAATATAAATACTTTTTTTTAAAAAAACGTTTTTTGCATTCTTGAATTGTGGCAACAGAACAATGTATCAAAACAACAGCCAAGAACAAAATGGTAAAGATCACTCAGTAGTGCTTTACTTTTTTACACAGAACCCCAAACATTTGCCATCTTACCTGAGTGGTTCAAATACCAGACAGAGATGTTGTTTGTGGTAGAAATGCCTGAACAATCGTAGACAATGGAACTTGTCATCAGGATCTGCATCATTGAGCTTCTTCAAAAATTCCAGTTCTTTTAGGCCAGTTTTTTGCCTGAAAACAAAGAAATATGATTAGAAAACAAAATCGGTGAAATTCTAATATTTTTTTATAAATCTAGCCATTCAACTTGCATAGTTATAATTATCAGGAAATGAGAAGTATCTTGTCATTACTCAGTGTACCACTGCTTAAAAAAAAAAAAAATCACAACAGTGCTTTGCTGTCAGTATCTACACATTGGGAAAGTTTGTTTAATTCTTTGATTGTCACCGTGCCTTTGTAACCTACTCATCCTTTCCTCTTCCCTCCTGGTTGCATGTAAAGCTAGAATTACGATTTCCTCCTGTAATAGCAACACTTTAGTTTCTAACAGCACTCACTTGAGAAGTTTACTTAAAAAAAAAGTACTTAACCATGTACCTTATTAAAAAAGGTTTTAAGCTAAACTGACTAGAGTCAAGTACACACCCAAACTGATTATCTATACAATGTACCAAACTGAAATAGCTTATCATGTCCTCCTTGCCTTTTTTACCTTTCCTAGTTACCTATTCATATTTCTCAAAATAACCCAGTTATACACACAGCAAGACAACGTTTAAAATTTCCAAGGTAAAATGCATGGAAAATATTTTCATTTAAGTTGTCTTTAATGGAAGAGGACATAATACATGACTGAGAAACACTGCAGCAGACACTGAAAATTATTATCATAGACAAGTCCTCACATAACGTAATTTAATAATCATACTTGTTCATGTTCACTCATTCTGAAAGACTTCAAATTTTTTTTATTTCAACAGGGAGAGTCCCATCCCTTTTTATATATCTTATATACATGCAAGCATATACAGAATATACAAAAATAGTTAATGTACGGATGTCTCTCTGTAAGTTGCAGCTGATCAATTAGGATCCAACCCATCGCCTGCCAAATCGATTTGGCCCATCAAAACAAAATTTTTTACAGTCCACGAATCCCATCTCAAAAATTTTAGGGCTGGGCAGGCCTCATTAATTAACCGTAACCTTGTTTCTTGCTACCACTGTTCCCTGCAGTTTTGCAAATGAGAAAGTGCCTGATGAAAATGCAAGTACCCTTCTCCTGTGATAGCTGTAAAGAAGCGTGGATGCATAGTCCTCAAGCGCTTCCCATTATCTGGCTCATATTAGCAGAAAAGGCAGGAATCACAGCTGTAACCTGCTACTTCACTTGAAACAAAGGGAGATTCAAATCACACCATGAAAAACTTCCAACTGTTACATACGCTTTATTATTACTAAACAAAAATATTACTTACATAAGTTCATTGTTCCTGATGATTTTAACTGCTACTTCTTGGTTTGCTCTTGCCATGTCCCTGGCTCGCACTACGTTACTGAAGACTCCCTGACCAGTGTAACCATAGACATTGTAACGTTTATCTAGAACTTCACCTATATTAACACCTGAAGGATAAAATCAAGCAATTTAAAGAGTTATGAGGGATATACATAATGAAACTTCTTATGAAAAATAAACCATTCTGTGTAATTCAGAAAAACAAGATAAACAGTATAATCACTTAATTTCGTAGTGTAAAATGTTAGCTTTGTGGAAATTACGGGGAACAAAGTGTGAGTCTAAGTCTGGAGACTTTTCAGAACTGAGGTTAAGCCCCGCATGCTCATTTCATCCATTACATTACAGACTCAGTGAGGGCACTGTGGTACACTGACATTAGAATAACCTTTCAGTACTTTTTAAGTGAAGATCTTTTCCATTCAGCACCCTCATTCTAGCTGTCCTTGCAAATCAACAAATACAACTTACGGTAATAGCCTTCTGCATCAGTCCAGTTATCCCTGAGATTGGGGTTTTCTTTGAAGTCTTTTCCAAACCCGGCAGCCCTTAGACGAGCACTCTGAAATAAAAAGAAAAGTAACAGCTTTGCTTGTGTGCTCTGTTTTTCCTTGATGTTTACTTAGCAAAAGCCCTTTTTCCCTGCTGTAACACTGTTCCTCTCCACAGGACAAACACACTTATCTTTGTAGGAGAGAGAAACTACTGAACACAAAAAGCTATCTACATACCAGTATCTAAAGAATGATACAAGGAAAGAAGATGGGAACAACCAATAGAATTATTATTAAACATAAATGGGCAAAGTTTCAATTAATACCCACAAGGAATTTATACAAGTCATGTTAGAATGCACATTTTGGGCCATCTGGGTAAGAATTTTTACTTACAGTAAGTTTACAGTAAAAAAGTTTAGCAATTTGTGGGGAAAACGTAACTGTTTAAGCCTTGAATTTCTGCTCACTCAATGTCACTTCACAGATTTCATACTATTGTACTTATGATCATAAAATGACTACAACGGCTATTGACAGCTCTTAACAGAGTTAGCTCACAAATTCAAATCTATGGGTAGTAAAGAATATCTTCAACTGAACAACAGTTTCTGGAAAAGGGAACTGCTCACTTACAAGCCATTTAAATTCCTACTTGTAATTTTCAAATTTTTAAAAGCAAAACCCCCTCACTATCCTTCAAGTATTTATCTTCTTCCAGGTCAAAGGGAGGTTGACTTTTTTTAAATAATTATTTATTATTATCATCATCAGTCTTACTAGAGCAACAGCATGGCAGCATTTTGTTATGAATGTTTCTGTCATAATAGATTATGTCTACCATAAACAAAAATTAACTGGAGACTTTCTAAGTTAAGACGGAAGTTGTTGTCTTGACTTATTTCTGTGTTGTGCATCAGCAACAATGAGGTAGATTTACAGAGAATGGCAAATAAAGTCTCAAAACTAGTCATTGGGCTGCCAAGATTCACACGCCACTTCAGCACATTTAGTGAAAAGCTGCTGGAATAGTGCAAAAGTAAAACAGGAAATGCATCTCTCCATCTGGGAGAAAAACAAAAAAACCCAAGACCATCAAACAGACCATCACATTACTCCAATACAGCATCATTAGCAAATTAAAATATCTTACACAGACACTTTTTAATTAACCATACATGAACCTTTGAAAAAAGCACATATTTAGAACAGTGCAGCATGGTAACATTAACATAAAGTTTAACTTACAAATAGGTTTGTTACCGTGTGCCATTATAGGTCCTATTCAAACAGCAGATTAATTCCCTAATTGCTTACTCTGATAGAACTCCCATTAATTTCAGCCGGTTTTCTTTCACTGAAGTATTAATTAAAAACTACGTTGTCTGCCTTGGCTGATCAAAAGATTCAGAACATACCATTCACTCAGTTAGACATGCTTTCATAAATCAAAGTTCCCACAAACCTCAAGCGACAGTTAACTCTCTAACAAAAATCAAGCAAAAAAAAAAAAAAAAAAAAAAATCATATGTTTCATCTCCAAGAATTACCTACATCAAAGTATGCAGCGAACATATCATCTGATTCTGTGAACATATCAGGAGCTAGCAGTTTCTTCTGAGCTGAACCTTAAAATGAAATTTAGATTACTCAACATGAAAAAGACAACAAACTAATAACTGTTACCAATATAATTCGTGACTTGGTATCTTTACAATATCATCTTAACATCAGTGTGTTGGTAAACAGGTAGTTCTACTAATCTTTCTAGCAAATACCATTTTACCTTCTAAAAATATAGAACTCAGATTGGTGAAGTTCTTCAAAGCACTGAAAAATTTAAACCTCCTTGAAAAATTAAGTATAATAGCTTTCAAATAATTCCCACAGCAGAAACAAAAAAGTACATACTTACATGATCCCTACAGATAATGACTCTATGTTCAGGGTTTTCTGTTAATCAGAAGGTATTTTACTAAAAAACAAAACTATAAAGCCCAGAAGTTTGGAAAATGTTTTCTTCAACCCTGTCAAAAAGGACCTCATGTGCAGCTTTTAGTCAAAGACAACGTTAACTATTATGTTTAAGAGAAACATTTTAATGTGGGCAATGTTATCCCTTTCTCACCTTTTAATCATCTTTAAAGTCCCAAAGACATTTTACTTGGTTGATAAGAAAAGCAAAGAAATATAAATTAAGTGCACATTAGTGAAAGCAAGTAATCATCAAACTATTTCATAACACACATTATGGTAGCATCCCTTCGTGACCACGGTAAATCACAGACACTCCCTTTACGGTATCAAGCAATGGAGAAAATACACAACCTCAGATGCTTCATGACGCCAACCACTTTCATACAAAATAACTAGACTGAAATGTTCTGACAGCATCAAAAACTCTCATCCATCATGCTGACACTGTTGTTTCAAGGTATAGACCTGTCACCTTGACACTATGGGGGGACAGGTTACACCACTGTTTCAAGACATAGACCCTTCCAGCAACTTCCTCAAATTTTCTTTTTAGTTCCAGTTACTCACACTTGCACTGGGCTACAATGAGTTATTAACTAGTTCCTTAGCAACTTACTGTCCTGCCTCTATAAGAGGAGAGGGTATAAATAAAAGATGGCTCTTACAAAGAAAGATGATCCACTGCTTCCATCTATTGTTATTGCCACCTCCAACCCAGAATCCTACCCATATATGAAAATTCCCAGACTT
The DNA here is from genome assembly GCF_000687285.1 of Phaethon lepturus. Classification (NCBI taxonomy): domain Eukaryota; kingdom Metazoa; phylum Chordata; class Aves; order Phaethontiformes; family Phaethontidae; genus Phaethon; species Phaethon lepturus. Next base: position 11,930 of record NW_010512481.1, on the reverse strand, counting down.
GAGTGTAAGTGATCTGTTTTTAAAAAACAAACCTTTTTCATGTAGTTAAGAGTTATATTTTCCCACACTTTAGTGGACAAAATTAGAAAGCAGTACATGCCTCTAACCAAAAAGGAAAAAGATATATATTGTCTGTTACACGTAAGATAACTAAGTCTAAACTTGTGGTATGCAAATAAAGGAAAAGTGCATAGGATTGTTCTCCTGCAATGTAGGTGTAAAGAACTATTTGAAAACATACTGCTCAAGGGAACACCGGGACAAACTACAGAGCAGTACACCAGTCCCAAAGAGGTGCAGCTTTATTACTTCAAAGAGAAGCATCCACTGGAACATAGCATATTTAGCCCCCAAGGATGCATCTAGCACGTGACATGAAACACAAGCTAACTGCCCAACCATTTCCTGAGGGGTTGGGCAGGTTTCACAGCCCTTGTTAAACAGCGTGCTGTTGCAATTAAACTGTAAGGAGTTTAACTGAAGCAGTTAAAACAAGCTCAAGTACGTCCACACAGCAACTAGTTACACCTTTTGACTACTTGGAAGATGTACAGTAACCCACTTTCAAAAGACAAAAAAAAAGGCAGAATTTCAGTAATTTCAGTATTATAGGGTGCACAGGGAGATGCTCTATGTTCCTTTTGCCGCAGAAGGCACAAAGGCAGGTTTCATATCAAGTTGTATTTCATTTCATTATTGTTGTACAATAGTTTATGTGCAGGGAGGACGAAGAGGAAATAGCCATTTCTTCCGCAAGAAGTTCCGCCACCAAAACGGACTTACTAGCAATGACTCTCAAAAGCCTTAAGCATTCTAAATTACTACAGACACACCTATATTCTTCTAACACTGGCTTTGACCAAAAAAAAAGGGACGAAAGGGACATGGTTTCCAACCCACCTGAAAATAAAGACTAGGACTATATTAAGCTTCTAAGAAAACAACATGCATAAGTGAAAAGAAAAATTTGGAAGTTAAAAAGGGTGATTCTTAAAGACAGACATTGTTATTTGCTCTTACAAATTTATAGCGTGAATTTTGTTAAGCGTTATTAGAAATATAGAGAGCATGTTGCATTCGTATTATCCTCCTGAACGAGCAAGCTCTACTTTAATGTTGTAAGTACCATAATATTCGTGGAAACATTCTCAAATTCTGTCCAAAAAGTCTATCTACTTCCAAGCCTGGAAGTATATAAGGAAACTAAGCAAAATGTCTCTCTTCAAGTGCTCTGCTTAAGAGTTGAACTTTCACAAATTACACTATACAGTGAGATTTCAGATTCTTACCATTGTTCTGTTCAACTGTCATGAGGTTGTGCTTGGCTTTTACTGATGCCTCAAACGTGTCCACATTTTCCCGTTCGTACTCCTTAACATCAGCAGCTACTCTTTCTAGGATGTCATCTGGCGAATTTGAGCGACTGCGTGTACTACTTTGAGGACTGCTTGGTTCAGATGGTACAGATATATTACTGTCTTCTGTCTGGCCTTTGTATTTCTAAAAAGAAATTTAATTATTAATCTCACAATCACAGCTTATCAGAATTTAAACATTTTTATACTCACTCTTTCAATGGTTTGTGCTAAACCTTAATCTTTGCTTCTATAATCACCTACATCTCTAACAGCAACAGATTATCTGCAGAATGGGATACAGCTTTTGAAAACTCATTTTGCTACCATGCACCACAGCCCAGACCTTAAAAGAAGACTGAAACATTCATGTGTGTCCTTTAGGCTTTTACGTTTCTGCAAAAAGCTATTTTTATTGAAGACTAACTATTTTGTAGTGTGTAACAAAATGTCAGTACCAATAAATTTATTACTAAACCATTCTGGCACACAAGCAGTGAAATAAAGTCTTTAAGGAAAAATTAATAATCTTGTATCTTACATCCTAAAATATTTTCCATTTTTATTAGTGTTATGGTACAGAAAACTAGTTTTTAGATTCAAGTTCTTTTAAGTATTTTTAAATTTCAATTTTATTTTAAATTCCAATTTTAAATTTGGAAATTTTGTTTATTCATTCATTCTTTCATTTCAGATGCATTAAAAATTACTTCTTTTAACTTAAGTAGTATGTAATTATACAAATGTCACTTCCTTACCCAAAAGTTAACAATCAAACTGAATAAATGCTGATATCACTTAGTTATCAAGGTCAAACTATCTAATAATGCAAGCAGAGGTTTCCCATTTAGGGAATGAAGCTCTGGAATTTACTTCCTGCATGGACTAAACAACAGGTGTAACCGACCTTTAAAACTAGTTTACTCTATATGGTTTTGCTCACTCATAGTTCTGACAGATTTTACAATGGGCTTGCATAAAAGTCAAACGATGAACATTATTTTAGTGCTGCTTAAAATACGCAGCACAGTATAACCAGCGTTTTTATAACTAAATGTTAAGTAAATATGCTACAGCGCTTTGCTTACTACGTTCTAACACTGTGTCAAATCCCAACTTCAAAAAAAAAAAAAAGATACCTGTCTTGTGCTGTAGAATTACATCCTCTTTGGCCACAGCTCCCTTTCAGGGGTCCAAATCACATACTACCTATCACTATTATGAACTTCTTATCAGGAATAAGAAGTTCATGGGAACTCACATGTGTAACTGAATACATTATTTACTTTCATGAAGAGGGAACCCATGTCAGTGGCTTTAAGAAGTTCTGGAAATGGACAAGGACAACTTCTACTGGAAATAAACTGACCAGTTAGGTTAACTGATATGTAACTTAATGTTATATTGACATCATGATATCAATGACACAGCTATGAAGAAAACGAACAGATTAAGATATTTGAAAAACATTTTAAATGTATCATAGGACTGTCAGAGACTATTTGACTGTAGCACAAAAATGGACTCACAGAAGAGTTGCTTCAGTCTTAAAAGCACTGCGGTTGCAATAGAAGTGTAAAGTTTAACTGAGACCAACATTTACAATGAATTAATTGGAAAAAAAAAATAGTAATAGTAATTACTATCAGAATGTAGTAATAGGCTAAGAGCTTTCCTTTATCACAACATTTTACACTAAAACATAAAATTAATTTCTGTAACCCACATGATAATATAATTGTGTACCTGAACAATTGCTTGCCGCTGTAATCTTCTTTGTCTTATCTCTGCTTCTTCATCCTCTTCTTCCAAATCAAAGTCTTCAAGACTATAAAAATATAATTACTTTTTATAGAATATCATAAACATATTAGCTACTGAATTTTACCAAATGCAATTCCTTGGTGTAGAAAGCACACAATATATTAAACAATATCTGCTCAACTGACTCAGAAAGCAAAGGTGTACTAAATCCCAGTGTGTATATTTACATCTCCTTACAGGGAAAGTTTATCTTTTGACATCTCACTGGGACTTGGACCATTTAATTTTTAACAGCAAACAATTAACAGTAACTGTTTTTAAGGAGAAAAAACAAAAAACCCTTCTTAATTTTCATTTCAGCATCATTCTTCCTTCATAATTTGATTAAGAATGCATATGCTTGTGCAACTGGATTAAATAGATATTTAGCAAATATAAAAACAATTTGCAGAGAGCAATTAATCCTTTCAGCTGTTACAGTTTTTCCTGGAGCAGTAAGCCTCAGGACACAGACCAAATATTTTCACAAGATACTGATCAAGCTGAATTTAGAAACCAAACAACATATCATCCCCTCAGGTCTGCCCACTAGCCAACAGGTCTTGATATTTCTTGCATACTTCAAAGTTTTCCAGATCATCCCAACAGTAATTTGATAAGATCACAAGTACTAAAACATGATTAAGGTTTTAGGTGATAACCCAAAAACTATACCCTGAAGATAAATGTCAGTTCATTCTCCACATCAGTGGATCTGTATTTTTAGATAATCAGCACAAATTAGAAATCGATTCTTACTTTTCATCTGATGAAGACTCCTGTTCAGCTTTCATACCCTCAGAAAGACTACCTTTAAATTTGTCTTCTTTAACTTTGCTTCTGCTCCTACGTCTATGGCCACCACGTGACCTGGACCTCCTTCGAAGGCGAGATCTACTTCTTCGGCCTCTATCCCTGGTAACAATAAGAGGGGGTTGGGTTTTGGTTTTTTTGAAGAAAAGGAGGAAAACCTATTCATAAAACATAAAGGTACATAATAACTCCAAGTAATAAAACAAACGAATTAACAGAGGACAAAATGAATCCAACTCTTCTAGCATATATAAATGCGGACAAAAAATGCATCGTCTTTTTACACATAAGACAGAAATCTTTATTCTTTTAGTAGTATTTTACAAAATATATTAAAAAAAAGTAGTGTGTCTTTACCTCCTCCGAGGAGATCTACTCCGCCTTCTTGGAGATCTGCTACGTCGAAGGGGTGAACGAGACCTTCTTCTGATGGGGGACCGAGACCTTCTCCTGGATGGGGACCATCTACTGGGTGGGCTAATATCTTTTGATCTTTCACGTCTAGACAAAATATCATCTCTGGTCCGCGTTCTTAAATTAGAGGAAGAGAATGGTAGTAAAATCAGGAGCAAGCTGAAAACAAAAAAATCACAATTCCCTCTAAAAGCTCACTTTAAAATCTTACTGCAGGTGAGGGACCACCAGATGGGCTTCCGAGGGAGGGATAGATAAGCATGCTGCAGAGCTGTCTGCCCACCCTGGGAAATACGTGCCCCTACATAGGTCTAGTTCAGGACAACTCTGGAAACAGAGCTTGTTAATTACTACCACAAAGCTCAAAGAGGCTTTAAAAAAAAGCTTGTGTTTAGGTCTTACATAAATAGTGGCCTGTTTTCGTGCTTATCAGAAACAGTATTTAAACAGTAAATAAAACCCAAAAACTAATTCTGAGAATTTTCTCAGCAACATTACAACACAGTATTGAAATTTAGGACCATGCGATTCCACAGCAATGACTTTAACATCCATTTCAATTTGGGCACTAGAACTGAATGGCTTCAACATTTCACACATTCTAATACAGCAGCTGAAAACTAAATTTATTCGTTAACATGTAAACTAATCCTTCTCAAATTAAAAAATAATTCAAGTTTGACACTATACACTATTCAAGATTTGTTCATTCTTGCCTACACAGATTCACAATTATACAAGGAAAAAAATCCTTGATGGGACAACTACATTAAAAAGCTTGTGTTCCATGAAAGCAAGACTTCAATCAAAAATTGGAAAGGATAGAAGTTGAAGATATTTAACAACTATACTAATGAGGCTTCAACAGAAATTCTTGGACAATATTTCCACACCACTGTTCAGAGAAAACATTGCTACTTACTTTCCTTTCCACCAACCCCCCCTTCTTTTTTTTTTTTTTAAATCAAATTGGGGCAAGTTATTTCAGGTGTTCTCTCTCATCAATGAACAAAATCTCTTGGGTCTGAAAGATTAATTCCACCCATTCTGTAATGCTTTTTTGTTTGTTTTGAGACTGTTCTATCAGCTTCAGTTACCTTGGCTATGTATAATGACCAGGCATACAGAATTGATGCGAAATAGTAAAGAGTGGGACAGAAGGAAAATTTATGCACATGCAGAAGTACTGGCAGTTTCCACAAGAAACTACTGTGGACTCAAATGCTGGAGCAGGCTGATCCCTTTAACTCATTTAATTTACGTTATGTTCTTGTGAACAATATTACAAAAGAAGTCACAGGATGAACTGACAGTTCCAGGTTGCCTGGCTAACAAAGTGGTTGTACCGCCAAAACCCAATCAAAATATCTGTAAAAAACAATAAATCACTTCAGGGATCATAGGTGTGAGATAAAAAGTAGGATATAAAAAGTAAAAGCTGATTAAGAATTCATAGTAACACCATATAATGAGTAACTTCAGTCAGAGACCTGAGAAGTAACATACCTGATCAGGACCCTGGAAACAAACCTGAAGAATAAAATTACTGGGAATTTTTGGTTAAAACTCTTCATTAAAGCTCCTGAAGTTCTCTGGCAGCCTGGGTAATTACAGGTGGTTAAACCTCCAACATAGTTGGGAGTTAGTTCGGGATGACCCATGAAGAAAGATTATTCCTGCTGATTTGCAAACACTTTCAGCAGAAAATACTTCTTAGTAGTCCCCCACTCAACATGCTGCTCATCACGGTATTACAGAAGTATGAACTTGATAGCAACATTCTAGACACATGCATCACTTGAAATAGGGTCTAGACAACTAATTCAAACTGGCTGCAATGCAAGCTGTCATGAGAAATGAAAACTGAAAGATGCAAAAACGCTATGGAAGAAAAGTTAAATACTATGTCAAAGAAACTTAGAGGTTGTGCCAATACATTCCTGATTCACCAGAAAGCAGTCAGATAAACTGCTAGCGTTTACAATACTTGCTTAATCTGGTTAACACCACTGGGGCCACACTCCAAAGTACTGGCAGCGTTGTTAAGCAGTAGCACAGACAAACAAGCAGATAATGTGCCTGTAGAAGATAGCCCAAACTTGAAACCAGAAAAACCTTCAGTGATGCAGTAGAAAGACTTTCACATTTATTAGGTGCTTATTTACTAAGCTAGATCTTTGTGGTTCCAATACATGGTTTTAAATTCATACTTCTTCGTTTTTAATTCTCAGCATGGGTGAATCTAAACTCCATGATAAAAAGTTTTAAATTATTCATTATCCAAAAGTAATGCTGAACTCTTGTTCAGCAGCAGAAATAGTTCTGCCTGTTGAACTTCTTACACTTAATGAATTAACTTCTGAAAATGTATATGTTTATGTTGTTCTCTGCTCTGGAACTTCCCATACAAGCCTTATCAGATTCAGAGAAGGAGATGCTCGTGATTATTGTCTCATGGTTTATATTAAATTTCAAAGTTAACTGCTTTCATAGGCCAAACTGCCTTTTTAAAAAATGCAAAGACTAAAAATACATTAAAAAGAGTTCAGTCTTTCTCCTTTAAGTGTATGCAAAATATGGTAATGATATACAACAGACAATAGCGAAGCAACACTACCATACCTCTGGCAAATGAAAAATACAAAATATTTTTAAGAAAAAAAAAAGACTGCGAGAAGGACATCTTCATATGAAATATTTGCTTACATTCACACATGCTGACTCTATCATTAGGGTTTTTTGTTTGTTTGTTTTGAGAGGGAAAAGGGGTTAATCACCCACTTTTAACCAACACTGATATGTAAGAGTGGAGGGGACTCTCACTCCACAGAAATTTCTGAAAGCAACAGAACTATTAACTAAGAAACAAAATAGAAGCCAAATTCTGAATCCAACCGCCTGACAAAAAGGAGAACCTGAGCTACAAAACTTGTTCCCAGTAACAGTGTGAGCAGCAAATAACTTGACGCTTCAACAACCAGAGTTCAATTTGCATGTCTGACAGCTGGGGGGAGTATTTTTTAAAAACTGAATACATACAAAGTAAGATCATAATATAATCCACAATCCAATTACCTTTTAAAATACCTGTTTTCAGAATAAAACAAAAAGATAAACACCGACCTAGAAGATAGTTCATCCTGCAATGCATTTTTGCAATGGTTCATGACATCTTTAAGTTACCTTGGAGAAGACAGACGCCTCCTTTCTGATTCTCTTCTTTTCCTTTCCGCCGACCTACTCCTCACTCTTCTAACTGGAGACCGTGTTCGAGAGGGGGATTTACTCTGTTTAGATCTACGATCATTAAAGAGAGGGGATCTGCTTCTTCTTGACTTTTCACGCTGTTTGGGAGATAAGCTTCTTCCTTTTGGGCTACGGCCAGGTCGTCTAGGGGACCTGTTTTCTTTCCCTGAAGAAGCATCTTTAGAAGGAGATTTAATTGGCTTTTTTTCTTTGTCAGTCTCTGATCTCCTAGGTTTTCTGTCTTTGGACCGTGATCTTCTATCTTTGGATTTACTTCTTAGTTCTGTTGGAGATTTAGATTTTCTGCCACGATCTCTGCTTTTGTTGTCATTAACAACTGGAGACTTCCTGCGATCTCTTGATTTACTTTTCTCATCAGCCTTATTTCTATCCTCTGGGGGAGATTTAGACTTTCTGTTTTTCTCCTGAGATCGCCTTTTAAGCATTGGAGACCTGGATTTCCTAGTCTGATCTTGAGACTTACTTCTCTTATAGGGACTTTTGGATTTCCTCCTCTCTTTTGACTTGCTTCTAGCAGTCTTCTCTTTGATTCCATCAACTCCTACCTTGCCTTTCTTTTTGTCTGATCTGTGTCTAGTCCTTTCTTTTGATTCACTCTTACTTCCTTTCTTGGAACTAGTTTTATTGTCCACAGGTTCCAATTTCCCCTTAGTGTTTGACTTAGCTGTAGGTCTTGTTCCATTTCGCACTTTTTCATTAATCTCCCCCTCTTCTTCAGAGCCTGACTCATAACCTTGTAATATTAATCCCATCCCAGACTGGACTTTTCCTTCCATTAATTCGTTTTCAAGTTCAGCTTTCAATAACGCTCTTTGTTTCTCCAAGTCTTCCAGAGGAGCTAAAAAATCAATTTTAGTTCTTTTAGCTGGTCCATCTTCCTTGTCAGAGGCATCAGCTACCTCTTTCCGTTTATGTTTCTTATGTTTGTGTCTGTGTTTATGTTTTTTGTCCTTATCTTCTTCTGAAGAATGTTTATGTTTCTTGTGTTTACTTCGGTGTTTGTGTTTCTTTTTTTTGTGTCGGCTGTGCTTGTTCTGCAGTTGGTCTGCCTCTGATACTTCCCCATTTTCTTCATTAACACTTCTCTCAGATGCATCAGCATCCTCAACCCTGCAAAAAATAAAAACTACAGATCAGTACTATCAACTCACTGCAGTCCTTAATCTTGTGTTAAGCTGAGAGTCTTTTTTATGGTGGAAACTAACCGGCATTTAATTACCTACCACTGGGAGAATGAAAAACGTATGACTAATGTAAGTTATAACGGCAGATACATTTCCTCATGAACAGGCAGCTATGACGGCAAAAAGAAATACTACAGAAGGAAGGTACCGCAAAGGCACTAACAAGACATGTGAGTGAAATCAATACTTATGCTTTTAGGTTCAATACTGACAATATCTGTTAATAGCATACAACAGTGCTGCATATTTATGCATCCTGTCAGTCCATCATCTATCTCACCTGCTGCTCCACTCCGATGCCTAACCCAAGCTATGCCTTTTAAAAGTGTTTTCAAACGGCAGAACACAGTTGTGCTCCAAAGAGCAAAACTTATGTCACGGGATGATGCTGACCAGCTAATGAAACCATCTCGCAAAATCTCATGCAGAGTTGATTGATTCTCTGAACTGCTATTTTCTTTCTGTAAGTGTATACACCTGTTAGAAAATCAAGAACTGTTCTTATCATGCATATATATTACTTATGCAATACAGGGAACACTACTGAGGAACAGGATAAATTATGAAAGCCTAATTTCAGAAAAGCTTTCTGACAGTATAAAGCAGACCATCAGCTTCCCAAGAAAAAAAACGTAATCTTTAGACCTGTATAACAGCACTGGCCAAATAAGCAGAAAATAAGTCTACAGCAGATTATGAAAATAATCATGTATAGTGTTTCTTCTAAAAAAAAAAAAAAAAACCACCAAAAATTTTCAATTAGCTAGCCACAGCAACAAGCCATTTAAATAGTGTACTTCATAACTTCAAAAATCATAAAATTCAGTCCTGACATTATGCACTCACTTATATTATCTTCCTTAGATCCTGAAACTGGCTTACCCATAGATTTTTTTACAGTGTTTAGCAAATACCTCCTGGTCTCCCTCAGAACATCCATTAAGTTACTGTCTGTGGTAAGTCGCATATTCGTCTTTTGAAATCTGTTGCCAAACATGATAGGTGCCAGGGTTCATTCTTCTACAAACTCACCCCATCTAAGCTGCAGTTTCAGAATTTACTAGCTAACACTTTCTTTCTGTAACTCAAGCCTTGTGTGTTGAAAAGAAATTCCTTAAACATGATGGTCATGAGTGGTGGGGAGATGTACACAGAAATGCAGAGATACCTTCTGGACTCTACTAGTTCCATACAACAGATGTTTCTGAAGAATATGATCATTGATCCAATAAAATAAATATCTCAGAGGTATTCTAAGCCAAGCCTAAAGGATGGCACCTCACTATAAATTTGATTAGTGTCTTCCTAATGAGAGATAAGATCTTCAAACAGTGCAGTTACTGATTCTCTCCTGCTTGAGTTAATGCAAATTCTAGTACTAGGAAATAATCCAGACTTTTCTCCAACATATACTAAAATTATTTGCTAAAGTCATTAACACTTTAGTGCTCTGAAATGAGAAACTTCCTAAGGGAACAAACTGTTTTGAGTTAAAAATATGCCATATTCAGAGACATAAGTCAGAATGCTGTATGCATTTTCTTCTACATCTTTCCCGCTCCTTCTGCTTACTCAAATCATATAGAAAGAAGAGTGTTTTTCTTAATTACTTCCTCCTGACACTCCACACCACTACAACATCAAAATATTAGAAAGCCAGAGGACAAACTGCCTTAAAATAAGTGTGCTCTACGTTGCATTTGGCACAAAAGACACAAAAAAGAAGGAAAAGGTATTACATAGAAATTTTTTCAACTTGGGTTTGCAATCAGGGCGAGTATGTCATTGATATAAATTGGCTAAAGGGCAGAGAAATAATTTTTGGAGAGTCGCAAGGATAATTTTAAAGGCAACTATGCATCTTTCAAGATTTCTTTTAGTCAGACACAGGATGCTGTGTAAGTCCCCAATAACACATTAATGGTACTTCAACTTGTTATGAAAATATTACAGAACAGCAAAAATCACATCCATTCAAGCTGCTCCAGATTAAGTCTTCCTTAACAGCAGAATGTGACACTGAAATCTATAAGGAAGTTATTTTGTTATCATATGTATTTTGGTGTTATGCAATAACCTCACCTTACATTCCATAAAAGCAAGCTGGTAGTGGAGGTGCCAGATGAGATACAGCACCATGGCAGTACCTCAGGCCACTATAGGCTGCTAATACAACTGCCAGCTTCTTTGCATTTGAACCTCAACTATAACATTAATAGTAATTTCTTTAATACACATTAACTATTTCAGAGTTTATTCAAATACAGGAATCTGTCTATTCCAAGTAATTCCATGAAACCATGGATAAACTTTTACTTCAATGCTTCAGAGGTGTGATGACATGGATAAGAAACCTTTTAAAAAGACTTGAGAAGGTGATGAGGCAGATAGGTAACCACATGTTTTGGTGCTAATGGCTTTAACCAGGGAGGAATTGTGACACGATCTTGTTATAGCCCCACTTTTTCTTACATCTGAATTCAAGAATGATAGGAAGTTAATGAAGATTTGAAAAAATATTTCACCAATCCTTCCCTACATTCAGGCTTCCTACCGCCAGTTTTTAACCTTACTGCTCTTCGTTACGTTTCTCTATACAATATTATTCTTCACATGCTCAGGTGTTTTACATGGTTCACACATACATCCGCTGCTTTTCCTTACCCGTTTTCTACTCCCACGATTAAAAAAAAAAAAAAAAGCCTCAAATTGCTACTTATAAAGGGAGGGAAAAAAAACACAGAAAGGGGTTTATATAGCTAAAATGTTTGCATAGTTAAGTGCAGCAATGAAATAAGCAATAGGTTGTCAACACCGGGCAAAAGTTCCAGGGAAGAAAGCGTTCGCGAGCGTCGACAAACCTAAATCTCACGATGCTCACTGGGGCGCCGGGAAAATACACCCCCGAGCCCCGGTCCGGCGGGGAGGCGGCAGCCCGGTCTTCGCTTCCCGACGGGAGCCGGGAGTTGCCAGTCATTTCCAGGGCTGGAAGGAGGGGCTGCCGGCAACAAATCGCTTTCCGCTCCCACCAGCACAGGCACTTTTCGTAACGCGAGAGCGCCCGGGACTCGGGGGAGGTGGGCTCGCCGCAGGG
>NW_010512480.1:0-16148 GCF_000687285.1 Phaethon lepturus | reverse complement strand
GGAGAAGGCTGTGTGCGGGCCGGGCGCGGGACCGTTCCCGGCGTGTGGTGCCCCCTCCCTCCCCGATCCCATATCTCCCCCGGTCGGCGTCGCTCCCCGTGGTCTCAGCCCGGGCGGGCTTGGCCGTGTGGCAGAGGGCGGGGTGGGGGGGGGTGGTGAGGACCGTCTGTAGGCTTCATGCCGCGCTCCGGGAGCAAGGCTGTGGGCGAAGGGCGCTCCGGTAGGCTTCGGGCGGTGCTGCTGTGCTAGGGGAGAGGCGAGAGGCAAAGGCTGTGGGAATGGGGGAACTGAGCAGGGCAGCCGCCTAGGCCCCGCTCCTGCACCGCGGACTTTGTTTGCTTCTGTGGCATCACGTAGCCCTTACTGTGGGCCAAGCCTTCGGAGTTGCTCGTGGGTTTTCCTTCAGTTTTGATCGTGGGAGGAAAGAAGGTTTTTCCCCCTGCGAATTGGAGGAGTGGTGTTGTGCATATGGACCAACTGATGTGGGAGTGGTAGCTTGCTCAGGAGTGAGAGTCCACGCTGAGGTTTGTAGTTTTGATAGTTTGGCATCCAAAATGGGATTGTGATGTAAGGCACATTATGGCTAAAAGTTCTCTCTGTGCTCTTTGTAGGGAGTAGGGACTCATCTCCTGTCCCAGCAGATCTGAGAGTTGGGATTATGTGAAAAAATCAAATACCAAAACTTGCTTTTCTCTCCTAGTTCTCCCTCACTGTCTTCCACTGGCAGAAAGTGTTGGCATATAAAGTGACTACCCGTCTAGAGCCACACTTCTTCTATATCAGGTGTTTATCTTTCTGTATAAGCTTTACGTGGCACTCAGGTTTTGGCACTGTTCTCTGCCTGGAAATGAAATGCCAATGAAAGGTTTGTCCAGGTGTGCACAGCTCCTTTGGTGCAGCTCTGTTCCAGGGATGTTACCCCAAGTGACAGCTCTGCTAAGTTCAGTATTTATACTGGATTCTTTTATCCTGACAAGATTTGCTTCATGATCTGAGCCAAAGCAAGCCTTGCCAGGAGCCTTTTTAAATTGGTGTGACTGCTTTCTAGGATGGGTTTTTGCAACTGTAACAATATATGGCTCTTACAAAGCCTTAGTGTGTCTGATAATGAGTTAGATCCTTGTGTTGAAACTGGTTTCCTCTTCAGTACTGCAGATCAGCAAAGACGATGTGACTGCCCTTCAGTGTAAAGTAGTGTGTCTTATCCAGAATGGGAACTTCAAGGAAGCCCTTGGTGTAATCAACACCCACACTAAAGTGTTAACCAGGTGAGTTGCGTCTTGCTGTACTCTACAAAATATGAAACCGCAAGTCCTTGTGAAGCTGCTGCAACTTCAGTGAAGGGGACTAATAGGCAGCAAAATAAAGAGCAGGAGGTGCTCAGAGCCATTGGGATTTGGCTTCTCAGTGAAACACTGATTTATTCTGGGCGTGAGAGGTGATTGGGATGAGTTTGAGGCAGTCTAACACCTTGCTGTTACTGTTGAAGGGTTTCAGCCACCTTCATGAGCTGATTCTGCTTGTTGATGTGGTTGAGCACCATAGCTGGTACAAGAGAAGAGGACAGATCTCATGGGGAGTGGAAAGAGAAGGGAGAAGCCCTTGCCAGTGGCAGCGAGCTGTTAGCTTTGCTTGGCTGTCTCATCGTACTGCTCCTTGGGGTCCTTTTCTTTGCCAGCCTTAAGGTACTACTTCAGCTTTTGGGGTGGTGCAAGCCTGTTGTGCATGTTCTCAAAATCAGGACCCTGGAGACAGCTAGTGTTTGAGAATAAGTCAAGCTTCCCATTTGTGTCATTAAGGAGACCTCTAATTTTCTTCCTAATAAAGATGCTCATTGTGCAATGACTAGGACGAAAATTGTTACCCAAGAACTGCCTGGCAGCAAAATTTTTGTATTTCAGATATTGCTCTTGTTAAGGAATTTCCCAGGAAAGTGTGTTGTAGTATCAGTGTGATGAAACATACTCTTGTGTATGTTCACATCTGAACAAAGCATAATTAACTTATTCACAAATTTCTTCTTTCATGGGATGGAAGAGGTTTAATTTAAGTGTTTTTAGCTTGGTTTTTTAGTATATGGAGGAGGAGTAATTTCTCTAAATTCAAGTGGCTTCAGAGTTCTCTCTATAATTTCCTTAGCTTGACGCTACTGTGTGTCTGTCTCTGTATCCTGCAGAGCAGGGAAAGTGGTAGTTCTTGCTCTGTCTTGAAGTTCTGTCCCGCACTGGGAATGGCCCACTACTTTGCTTTGAAAACAAATGAATGGCATTAAGAATTAGACTCCCTTAATACTCAGCTGGGCTGAGATAATTTTAAATTGACATAGAAATAGCTGGTGACAAGTGGCAAAGGAATCACTGATTAATTTTCCTTTGGCTTGAGTGGTCGCTTGGAGGGTAGGTGAAACATAGTGTTTAAGGCTCTGCTTGTTTGATAATGCTTCCCTGCTGGTGTGAGCTTGCTTTGAAGCCAATTTTATGTTAACAACAGCAAACCCTTTTGCTGCAGTTCTGCTGCGCTGATATTTCAAAACAGGTTATTACTGTTGGCTTAGTATCAGACTATAAGAGGGACTGTGTTTTATACTGTTTCCTTTCTCTCTCTGAGTCAATTGTCCTTGAAAGTTTGCAGTAAAAATCTTCTGCTGTAATGGTATGCCTTCTCCTTAAGAAGGAGTCACATATGGAAGTTTGATGTTTTTTCACCTTTAAGCATTTGATTTGCAGAATCAGTAGGAGATGAGGGGGGGATTTGAAATGTCATGTGTCTGGAAACACCAGAAAAAAGGAACCTCTTCTTTTAGGTGAAGTTTTGATATTTCTTCTCTGCTGAACACAAAGTAGGTTTAAGACATTTTCAGTGCTCAACAGATACATAATTCAGTAATCTGGGATCATGTGCTCACCTCTGGTGTTTGGCTCTTTGGGAATGTAGCAGTCTGTGACTAATATGGGCTGATTAAACAAGTGTGTTCAGGTGTGTGAATGCTGTTGAATGAAGACTACAGTTCATTTTGTTGGCCTTTGTCTTGTCATTGCAGCGATGTTATTGCCTTTGAGAAAGCCTACTGTGAATACAGGTTGAATCGTATTGAAAATGCTCTCAAGACCATTCAGAGTGCCAGTCAGCAGACAGACAAACTGAAGGAGCTTTATGGACAAGTGGTAATTACAAGCTTTTCTTCCCAGTGGGAGTTTCATATGCCGGATGCCTTGTCCCCCCTCTAATGTGGGGCGAGTATGGGGACAGAATTTCCTTCTCTTCCTTGAAGGTAAGGAGAGGTACAGTTCCCAACTGCTTCAACTCCTGTGGAGCTTCAGTCACCTGTTGCTGGAGGCAGAGTCGTCATCTTATTGCCACTGAATGAAAGCAGTACATTTGTGACTCCCTCTCGCTTCCTGGGCCTGGCCTGATAATAGCCACCTGGCCGGGGGCTGGAGGATGAAAGACAGCTGATGAGATTTATTTGTGGCTGAGCCATCTGCCTGCATTAGATACCTGTCCAGGAAGGGTTTGCAGTATCTGACATCTCAGGTCTTAGAAGTGAAGCAGAAAAGAAGCTGCATTTCTTCTCTGGTTTCTCCCTGATTGATCAGAACAGTTTTGTGAGGAATTGGTGGTCTTTCAGCTGCATGAAAGATCATTCATTTAATCCCTCTCAGAGAGGTGATCTAATCTGGAAAAACACTGTTTGAGGACAAAACTGTGTAAACTGCTCCTTTTAAAGGAGCTGTTTTTGGAGTAAGAATTGTGCTGTTTGTGTGCAGGTATCTGATGTCATTGTTTGAGTCCTTGCAAATCTAATCTATAGAGTTTGCCCTTAAAGGTAGATGCAAATGCTAGATATGTTCAGCTTAAAGCATATGATGCTTTGCTGCTGCCCGTCTGTTGGGAGGGAGGAAGTAGGCTGTAGTTACTAGCGTACACAGGCAAATACTATTCTGAAGGCTAATCCCTTCCCCTTCTCAGTTGTACAGGTTGGAACGTTACGATGATTGTCTGGCTGCATACAGGGATCTCATCCGCAACTCCCAGGATGAGTATGAGGAGGAGAGAAAAACCAACCTCTCTGCTGTTGTGGCAGCACAAAGCACATGGGAGAAGGTGATGCCAGTAAGTAAGCGTGTGCGTGTATGTGTGTAAGAGTGAGAGTCAAGGAATAAAGGATATGGGATCATAGATATCTAAAAGGATAGAAATGTGTTCCTGTCTCTTGATGACTTCTGAGTGTATTGAAGATCATCTAGTGGTTTCCCCTGTATGGAGGAAAAAATGCTTTTATTGTTCATGAGTTATACTTCACCGTTGATCTCTAGGAGACTCGTATTAGTAGATGTCACAGTAGAGCAGGAGGTGCATCTCTCTAAGCCTGCATTAGATTGAACACTTGCGGTGACTAGTGCTTTCCTCTACCTCATTTCCCTCTTACCCAGGGTAAAGCTAACCCTGGATCACCCAGCCATGCTTGGAAATATTTTTGTTAATGAAGAGTGCAGATTGTAATGTGCTCATTTTTTCAGAAATCTTTGTCCTTGGAGGTGTGCACAGCATGCTCAGCTTTCTGTTCAGTGCTGTGGATCCACTTTTTCTAGTTCTCTGGAGTAGCAATTCTTACCTGCCCTCTTTCATTAGCCTAAGTAGTCCCCAAATTCAGGCTGGAGCTGCCTTGTCAATTACCTCTGACTTTATTGTGCAGTGTGAGGGAAGATCCTTTGCACTGTGACTTATTTGCCAGGCGTGTGCCCTTTTAAAATTGCCTCTAAATTTATTTTTCAAGTAATAGTTTGCATGTACATGAAAACTATAGTTTGTGTCCATTGCCTGTCAAATCTGTATAGATCAGTTGGTGTTCATGCAGTTTACATTTGCTTTTCATGCTAGGAGGATTTGGGCCTTCGAGAAGCTACCTACGAGCTGTGTTATAACAGTGCATGTGCCTTGATTGGGCAAGGAAAGTTGAATGAAGCAATGAAAAAACTACAGAAAGCAGAAGGTAAAAACATGGTGAGGTGAGAGGGAAGCTTTGTGTGATAGTAGTAGTTACTTGCTCTCTATAGACATACTGAATCAGAGAGAGAGAGGTTTTGAAAATTTAAAAACTGACCAACAGCAGGATTTGATGTAAGTTTCCAGATGGTTCCTGACAGACCTGGTGTTTTTGTAGAAGCATTCCTCCGCAGCTCTTTTCCAGAGCCATGTGGCATGTACTATCTCCTGGCACTCTTACAGCCCCCGATTGGTGTTTAGTGCCTTTGAGCAGTTTTTTGAAGTAGAAAGTAGATATGAGTGTAATCTCTTCTCCTAAGCATGAGCTGTTTCATCTATTCTAACTCCTGGTTTTGTTGGTATGTGTATAAAGATACAATATAAAAATTAAAAATACTTCATGGTCTGAATTAGATATGAAACTAGTATAAGCCAGTAAATGAGATTTTTTGCAAAGAGGATTTTTTTTCTATGGGATGGAAGGGGCATTTTGTGTGTGGTTAAAAAAAAAAAGGCTGGGAGTAGAACTAGGAAGAATTAGTTTCTTTCTGATCTAATTGCTCTTGCAGATAAATAGGTCAGTTCTGTCCTGATTTTGATGATAGAATAGCAGTTCTCCCACACAACTGATTTATTAAGCATGTGTAATTTGAGCCTATGTGCTGTGACAGCAGTCCTTTGGAGAGCAAAACAACTGATGTTCTGGTGAGTTATATGAGAAAGTTAAGAAGTGACTGGTATCTGTACTGAAAACTGATGGAATTGCTGCCCCATAAAGGGTGATGTGATCTGAATATTGCAGGCTTGCAGCACTTAAAATAACTTCCAAAATGATGAGCAGTTGCAGCCGAGTGATCCCTATGGAAAAGATCGGGAGCTAGGTTTAAGGAAATTTGCTCAGGAGAGAAAATGAGTGTGAGACTGTGCTCTCAGAAGGCAGCTCTGGGAGGGACAGTATCTCCTGTGCACTTGATGTTTCTTTTGCATCATCTAGTCTTCTCCCTCATGCTCAGTCCCATCCATCATCAGACTTGTAGTCTGATGTGCCCTCGTAATGCTGCAGAAGTTTCAGGGATACATGAAAAAAAGTTATGTTCCCCTATGCTTCTAGGCTGTTTTTCCCCCGCTAAAGCCTTCTAAATTGTGTTCTTCAATTTGTTTTTCCCTTCCAGAGCTGTGCCGCCAATCGCTGTCAGAAGACTCTGTGAGTTCTTGATGGTGTTCTAGAAAGCATTTGTTTGTACCAGGGTGAACGAGGGTGCGATTGTAAAGTGTACTGTGGATTGCCAGATGAAAGCCAAAGCTGTTGTGCAGTGTTAGCCAGCCGGACTTGCCACTGCTGCTGGTACCAGCTTGTGAGGCTGGGGCAGCAATCATGGTTGTTGCAGAAGGGTAGCTAACACTGCAGGCTGTGTGCTGCTGTGCTCCTTGCACCGTTACCTAAGCTGGTGCAGGCAGGGTGGGTACAGGCTGTCTGAAACCTCCCTGTGACCCACCCCTGCTGTGGATGAACACGCTGAGTGGGTGGTGGGAAACATAGGAAATTTGTAATCGCTGTCGTTGGTTCAAACAGAGGGGCAGATTCAATGCACAAATTAAGGGTATCTTCAGATTCTTGGAAGAGCAGGTGAGGCTTTCTTTTCTCCTGGTTTAACCCAGATATGCTTGTGTTTGTGCTGTGGCTACAACCTTCACCTGTAGTAGCTGGGGTACTTTGCTGCTAATGCTGCCAAAGAGAGCTTATAGACATTTACCAGCACAATGCGGAAGCCAGGAGAAGAGAAGCGAGATAGCAGCTTTTCTTATTTTTGCATTGATTTTCCTTCAGGATGTGACAGAGGAGGACATTGAAGCTGAACTGGCCATTATTCATGGTCAGATGGCTTATATCATGCAACTGCAGGGTCGTACAGAGGATGCTCTACAGCTCTACAATCAAATAATCAAGTTGAAGTAAGGGCTTTTCTAAAACAAATGCTCAGTCTTCCATCTGTAGAGAGACTACTGTTTAATAACAAGGTGCTTTCTACTTTTTTTATCTGCAGGCCAACAGATGTAGGACTGCTTGCTGTCATTGCAAATAACATCATCACAATTAACAAGGTATAATTACCTTGCTGCTTTCAGTGTGGTTACTCAGCCTGCTTCTCTGCTTCTGTGTAGAGAAGGGAGATAACCAGGGAAGACTTTTTCCTACATAGTAGTTAAATCGCAGACCCAGAGACCTTTTCTTCTTCAAGGAATGTAGTGAAACCTTCTCATGATGTGTGATTTCCCCAGGACCAAAATGTCTTTGACTCAAAGAAAAAGGTGAAGCTGACCAATGCAGAAGGTGTTGAGCATAAACTCTCCAAGAAACAGCTACAGGCAATTGAATTCAACAAAGCTTTGCTGGCAATGTACACTAACCAGGTAGGGGAGACTGATCTACAGTAAGCAGCTACAGATTTACTCCACAGGAGTTTGACTAGGCAAAAATGGATATGCAGCTGTTCTGTGTCAGAAGATAAGACCACTTGGTTTAGGCACCAAGTGCCTAAACTTTAAGTGAGGAGGGAAAAAAAAAATCCCTAAAAGAACACACAGCCAGTTATGTAGTGACTTGAGTGTTGCTGTAGTGGAGGATGGTGGGGAGATGACTAGAAGACAGAAGGGGTGTGTGGGGTTCTTGGATGCATCTGAAGTGCTACTGAGAGACTGGTTCTGTGTTAGGTAAGCCATCATGAGTATCTCTTCTTAGATACAACTGGTACGTTAGCCCTGCATTAGGTGCTTGCACAGTTGAGAAAAGTGTATTCTCTCTTCCCACCCCTCAGGCAGATCAGTGCCGCAAGCTATCGGCAAGCCTGCAGTCACAGAGCCCTGAACATCTGCTTCCTGTGCTTATCCAGGCAGCCCAACTGTGTCGTGAGAAGCAGCATGCAAAGGCTGTAGGGCTTCTGCAGGTAGGTTATGAGAAAGTAGTCTTTTGGCCAAGCTCCATTTAAACTTGTGCGTTGTGTTCTCATGTGCCCTTTCCCTTGGTTTGTTTTGTCTGGCTTAAATTTCCAGGGGTATCTGACTGTGCTTGTTTTGGTTTGGTTTCATGCTGTTGGAAAGCATTTATACCCAACTGAACAATGCCACTTTTAAAGGGAAATAGTTCCCTTGCACCTTTGATTTTTATGCCTAGGAAGCTGTAGTACACTTCTTCTAGGGTAAATAGTGGGCTCTGCTGCTCTGCTTGCAAGGAGTTTGCAACAGCCTCCTCTTTGGAGAGAGTGAGTGGCCTGGGGCAGAAATCTGAGAGGGCTGTGGGCCACTGGCACACATTGGGGCCCTCCTCTGCCGTGTGCTGAAGATTGCCTGTGCTGGAAAACTTCCTTTGGCTCTTGCCAGCTTGCTGTGACTGAGCACAAGATATGATTCACCAGAGCGCAGCCTCGTGCCCACACACATGTTGAATTGTTCTTTCCTCTGACTCTCAGGACTTTGCAGATCAGCACCCTGCCAATGCAACTGAGATCAAGCTGACGATGGCCCAGCTAAAAATTGCTCAAGGTATCTAGTGTCCTCCTTTGTTGGGAAGTGTCTGCACACAAGAATGGTACAAGGCGTGAGAAAAACAGGCTTTAGGGCAATCTTCGATGCAGTCACTGTTGTGACAAGAGTGCAGCGCAGAGATGCTTTCAGTCGGGTATTCTATATATATGGCTGTGGCAGGGTAACACTTGTAGCTTAATGTCTGGATGTCCAGGCTTCACAGATCCCTGGCAGAGATGCCCACAGTCTTTGTGAATAATAGGGCTGAATCTGATCTGGGGCAGGAGAGTCTTGGGACTCTGGAGTGTGGGGCTCCCTGATGGTACCATTCCTGTATACCGTCGGGCAGCACAGAGTTGCTCCTGAAAGAGAAGACCCTGCTTGTAAAAGCTTGCTCCTGAACCCTTGCGGGATATGGCAAGGGCAGAAGGGTCTTTTGTATGGAGGCCTGACCTTTATTCCTGGAAACGGGGGAGATGTTCCAAGAGGGGGATCATTATGTCCCCATTGTTTACCTTTGGGTGGAAGTTCACTGATAGGGTGAAGTGTTACTGTGCTGCTCAGAGCAGGTTCCTCCCTGTCTGTCTTCTAGGCAGTGTCACCAAAGCCTGCATGATCCTGAGGAGCATAGAAGAACTGCAGCACAAGCCTGGTATGGTAAGCAAAACTCAGTCTGAACTGTAAGTTTTTTCCTGTGTAGTACAGCTTTGTACTGCCTGCTCCTTTTTGCCTCTTCCCTGTGGTTTTCACGTGACCTCAGTGTCTGCAGGGAATTTGAGTCCATCTTCCTTGTCTTGGACAAAGGTGGGATTATAACTTGCATCAGGTGGCCTGAACTTCACTGCAGAAGTATTCTGCCTGTCAGCAGAGATGCTCTCTGCCTGTGTTCCCACTCTCTCTTAATGCCTCAGACCTCTGTGTTTTCTGGATTTACTTGTGTAAGATGACTGGAACAGCTGCTGCTTGGGTATGTACTGTTGGGAAGTTTTTGAAGCAGCTTTAGGACAGCAGGTGTTAGGGAGAATGTGCTGTGTGTTCCATCCCCACAGCATCACCCCAGTCTGCACATATGTCCACATCTGATACTCAGAAAAGCTTGATGACCTTGAAAATGCTCAAGTGTATGGTATGAGCATCTTGAGCAGAGGCTGACAGTTGCAGATCTGTTCCAATTTCAAGTGTGAATGATCAACGTAACTTACAGGGGCAGTCAGCAATATAGCTGCTTGCCCTGGTCACACCCAGTTGTGACTAGAGTGTAGACAGACAGATGGTGTCTGTAACATCTCTTCAGTGCTGATTTATTTTTTCATGGCTCTTGGGATAGAGAATGGGGGAAGAAAAAGGGAAGAAAAACTGTGTCCAATGGCAAGCAAAGAAAGTGTTAAGACAAGAAGGTTCTTTCTGTGAATGCAGTCTTAAACTTGTACTGAGAAAGATTGGTGGGAACACTTCCTTGGGAGGGAACCAGGTAGGAAGGTCTCACTCCTTCCTGTTGCCACAGCTGGTTTTTAGGGACAGAGCAGAAAGCTCACATTGACTTTGCTTTTAGAAAATCCTGTCATTTAACTGCTGACTCTGGCTATAAGACAGCTCGTGTGAAGATCTGCTATAAGCTGCTCTTGAATGTTTGCAGGTGTCTGCGTTGGTGACAATGTACAGTCATGAAGAGGACATTGACAGTGCAATTGAGGTCTTCACACAGGCTATCCAGTGGTATCACCAATTCCAGGCAAGTCCAGAGGCGCTAATGCGCAAAGATTTGTCTCAGTCTTTTCTGGCTAGTCTAACTCAGCTTTTCCTGTTGATCCATAGCCCCAGCAGCTCATCCCATTGGGGTTTTGGAGACCTGTGAGCTCCTATTTTGTTAGCATTTGTTTATCACTGTTTCATTATTTTAGATGTGTTGCAAACAGGGAGCAGCAGCTCTTGTCAGATTAGGAGAGTGGTGTCAATGGGTGCCCAGTTGTAACAATTGGGCCTTCCCTGTGATTAGAAAGCATTGTGGAGCAGCAAGCTGCCTTGTCCCATGCAGTTCTGCCTTGCATTGTAGAGTGCAAAGGTGGCCTACTTTCTGCATGACAGCGTGCTAACTCAGTTCTCCTTGGCCAGGTCTCAGGGTCATTAAAGCCAGCTAGAGCTGGCTCCATGCTGTGATAATGAGGAACTAATTATGACTGCTGTGTCTTAACAGCCAAAGTCTCCTGTGCATTTGTCGCTGATAAGGGAAGCTGCCAACTTCAAACTAAAGCATGGCAGGAAGAAGGAAGCAATCAGCGACTTGGAGGAGCTCTGGAAGTGAGTTGGGTCATTGCTGAACAGGAGGTCTCCACCCAGAGACCTCTGCAAGCTGTCTGGTGCCAGGCAGTGTCTGACAATGTTGGTTGATTGGTAGCCATCCTTTAGAGTTGCTTTTGCACAGGGGCTCCAACACAAAGCCATATTTTGGAAGGAGGGGGATAATTCATTTGGTGTATAGGTGAAGTGCACTTGAAAGCCTGGTTGACTTGTCCCAGAACGCTGTGTGTCTGCAGGTTGCTTTGGGGACTGGGATGCATCGATTTTTCTAGTGCTACATAAACCATGGATGTCTAGGTTTTAGTTTTCATTATGCCTTTGCTACTGGGACCTGAGGGATTTTTGCTTTTCATTGTCTGCTTCATGATACTGTGGAGATGTCTGCACCTCCCTGTGTCCACACCAGTGATGTTTGGTGACATGCTCTGAGGGAGGCCACAGACTGACATGCCTGTCCCTACAGATAGCAGCTGTGCTGTAGCAGCAAGCACTGCATGGTGATACTAGTCTTTGGGATGAGTGTGTGCCTTGGTAACTTTGTCCTTTTTTTTTCCCACCCCTGCAAAGACAAAACCCAAAAGATGTGCATACTCTGGCACAGCTCATCTCTGCCTACTCCCTGGTGGACCCTGAAAAAGCTAGAGTGTATCCTTTTGATGGTGGTATCAGAGCAAAGAAAGAGGTGTTTGGGCATTGCTGCCTTGGATTTCAGCTTTGTGGGGAATTCAGACCAACTCTCACGTGAAGAAAGGCAAGGAACATATCCAGAACAGCTACATATCCAGGTCAAGTTGTCTGGAGCTACATTATTTCCCTAATTGGTTTGATTACTGTGGGATCCCAGGACCTTTTTGTCTTTGGCCTCCTTTGATAACTTAAGACTACGTGGAACCAAAAATAGGAGCTGCTCCATCTTTTCTGTTGGAATCTTAAATGTGTGGTAGTAATGCAGGACTGTGCCCAATAAAATATGACTAAGCTCTCACTGACCCAAAATATCAGGTTCACATACTGCTTTTGCCACCCTGCACAGTTTTCAGCGCAAGTTGCTGCTTCTGTCCCCATATCAAAGAAAGGAAAAATGAGGCACATTGCGATTAAGCTTGTGTAGGAAGCTGGTGAGAGTGCCGGAACTAGCCCCTGGTGTGGTTTAACCCCAGCTGGCAACTAAGCACCACACAGCTGCTTGCTCACTCACCTGCTGTCCTTCTCCCCCCTGTCCCTGTGGGATGAGGAGGTGGAGGGCGTAAAAAAAAAAAAAAAAGTGGAACTCATGTGTTGAGATAAAGACAGTTTGTAGGACAGCAAGGGAAGAGAAAATAATAATGTAAAAGAATATACAAAATAAGTGATGTACAATACAATTGCTCACCACCTGCTGACTGATGCCCAGCCAGTTTCCAAGCCATGGTGCCCCCAACCAGTCCCCCCCCCAGTTTATATATTGAGCATGACATTTTATGGTATGGAATACCCCTCTGGCCAGTTTGGGTCAGCTGTCCTGGCTGTGCCCCCTCCCAGCTTCTTGCTGGCAGGGCATGAGAAGTCCTTGACTAAAATCCTTGACTAGTGTAAGTGCTACTCGTCAACAACTAAAGCATCAGTGTGTTATCAACATTATTCTCATACTAAATCCAAAACACAGCACTATACCAGCTACTAGGAAGAAGATTAACTCTATCCCAGTCGAAACCAGGACAGCCCTATAGGCCTGTCTGGTGTCTGTATTGCTAACAGGTTGAATTTTTTCAAGCTGAAGTTGCCTGTTGCTTATCTGGACAAACCTGGGTGTTTATCTTTTTGCTGGCTGGTTTCTGTCCCTGAACTCTTCTCGTGCAGTCTTAGCAAACACTTGCCTTCCTCGGACACCATGTCACTGAAAGTAGATGTTGATGCGCTCGAGAACTCCCACGGAGCAACCTATGTTCGGAAGAAAGCTGGGAAGCTCACTGGAGACAATCAGCAGAAGGAGCAAGGGTAAAGCGAGATGCTGTAGCTCTGGTGCAGTCATTCTTTGGGGTGGCACAAGAACCACACCTGTTGTGGTGGCGGCATTGCTGTAGAAGGCAGGCTGGTGGAAAGGGAGCCTGTTGTTTAACTGCAACGAGCTTCAGGTAGCAGCAGACCAAGTTTTGAGAGAGATGGGAATGGTTTGGCTTTTTCCAGAGCTAGTTTTTGGTTGACTTGTCTGCTGTATCCATACTGTGTCACAGTGGCTGTCTCCCTTCTTGTTTTTCAGACATGGGGATGTAAAAAAGAAGAAGAAAAAAAAGAAGGGTAAGTTGCATTTCTGAGCTGTTGACACGGCACAGCTCCAGAGAGCTCACTAGATTGTTTCTTCAAATAGCCAGCCTCCAGGAGCTGGAGCCCTTTGCTGGGGCAGATCTTCATGATAACTTGTTTGGATGGAGTGTTTTTCCACAGAAGCAGGGGCAACACCCTGATAGGATGTTGTGGGTTGCTGAGCTCTTTGCGATTCCTGGCTACTGACATCCTGTGTGTATCCCTTGGTGATGCTCTAGTGTGTTGACCACAATCTCATTTCCTGGCACTGGATGTTCTGTAGGAAAGCTGCCTAAGAACTACGACCCCAAGGTGACTCCTGACCCTGAGCGGTGGCTTCCAATGCGAGAGCGTTCCTACTATCGTGGACGGAAGAAGGGCAAGAAGAAGGATCAGGTTGGCAAGGGGACTCAGGGTTCAACCACAGCTGGCTCCTCTGAGCTGTAAGTACCTGTTTTGCAGGGCTTGGTGTGGGGAGTCACTCCTGGGTGGCTGGGAGACCTGGGTTTGTGCTGCTTTTCTGTGGCAGTGTCACCATGCCAACTGTGGGTAGCAGAAGCGAAACTGTACTTACCCGCTTAAACCTTCAACCAGTTGCTCTTCCTGAAGGTGCCTAGAGGTCACCAAAATCCAAAATGATACGATAGGCATGCTTGAAGGTGCCAAGGTGCAAATAAAATCCCCATAGTCTTTTAATGTGCTTTTCTTAGCTTTGATGAGATGAATTTTGCATGCTTTCTCTCAAGCTGTTTGCTTTCAAGTCTTTTGGGGGCTGGAGAACCATTACCCATGATTTGGGAAAATGCTATACTTCCTTCTAAGTTGACACTGATTATTTGAGCTGGAATTGGGGTTTACCATTGTCTCCGAGACTTGACAGCAAGATGGTGACTTACTACCATCTGAGAGAAGGAAGTACTTATAAAACAATAGCAACACAGGGAATTGCCAGTGCTGTCTGATAGTTTCTCTTTACACAGTTGTTTCAAAACAGAAGTATGAAAAGCCTTTTGTGGCCCTGTTGGCTTGAGCAGTGTTTGCAGGGAGAGTTGGCACAAAGATGCCTTTGTGGTTAAAGAGAGAGAAAGGATGTTGGGTTTGCACTGCCTGAGCATAGGGGCTTGGAAGGCTTCTCATGTGTTGCATGAGCTGTCACATCTTTATTCAAAAGTTAGCCTTGCTTTCATTGTTGTGGACTTAAACTATCTAGTGAACATCAGTTAGAAGGTGATTGCCTGCCCTTTGAGACATGTTCCCATTGTCCATCAGCCCCTCTGTATATGTTGAAGTTTATTTAAGATCTCCTTGCGTGAATGCCCTCCCATACGTAACGCTATCTTACCGGCAGTTGCTGTTTTTCACTGTCAGCTTCGTGCTGTAGTGACACATCTTGCAGGTGGTGTGAGCCCACATGGTATCTCTCTTTCTCTCATCTTGCCTGCAGGGATGCCAGTAGGACTGCCAGCAGCCCACCTACCTCCCCTCGGCCCGGCAGCGCTGCAGCTGTATCGGCCACAAGTAATGTCATCCCTCCCAGGCACCAAAAACCTGCTGGTGCCCCAGCCACCAAGAAGAAACAGCAGCAGAAGAAGAAGAAAGGGGCTAAAGGAGGGTGGTAAAAAGCAGGATGTGTAACCTCCCTCCCTCAATAGGTGATGCTGGTTGCAGAATAAAGGTCAAAAGCAAGTGCTGGCAAAAGACTCTTGGCATCCGGATTTCTGTCCTGCCTGTCAGTGGTCTGCGGGAAGATAGGCTGGTATAGGCATCATGATGTGTCTTCTTACCGAGCTGCCTTCCTCACACTTGCCCCCGCTGTGACTTAGGGTGTTGCCGTCAAACTTGAATGCAGCCCCTGAGAATAAATCTGTCCATGTTGCCAAACATTTCAAAGATGTGGAATAATTAAGAACTTCTTGAGTATAAGTATTCAAAAAACATATAGATGTGGCACTTCAGGACACAGTTTAGTGGGCGTGGTGGTGTTGGGTTGATGGTTGGATTTGATCTTAAAGGTCTTTTCCAACCTTAATGATTCTGTGATTCTTGAAGTGTAGTTTTATGCTCTGCCTGCGTATGTTAGTTAAGGCATTTAGCAGATTTATCTGACAATGTCTCTGACTATGCATGATGCAAGCAGTGTCTTCTTTGTCTCATCCCAGTCAGTCATTGACCACCAAGCAGCACAGGCACAAAAGGTCTTGGAAAACAACATATGGGCTAGATTATACAGGAGAACATAATCTGAAGGGGGAAAACGGGGCTGCTGGGAGAAAGCAAGCTGGAGTGTGTGGCATCTGAGTCAGTGTCCCCTTTTTTCAAGTCAGCTGTTTTATTATAGTGGGTTTGGCAAGACAAGAGCGAGATAAAACAAAGTGGCTGGTTGTGGTGGGCTGCATTGAAGAGGCATTGCACTTCAAGGGGAAGCTGGAGATGAGAGAAGTGTCTGCTCTCCTAGCACCCCACAGGTTGCCCCCAAGCATCTCTTGAAACTTCTGGTTTGGTCTGAATGTAGCAAAAACGTTTTTCTATACGTGGACTTTCAATGGGTAGAAACAGCACCTCCGGGAGAGTTGTCAGACGTCAGCGCAAAAGGCAAAGGCTTCTGTCTCAAAGAATTTAAAACAGAGACCTCAAGAGGCAGGAAGCGAGAGAAATGTTACAGTGGCTTTTAAACCCCTGCCTCGAGTTCCAGTTGAGTAAAAATCTACTACTTAGAATTCAGTCTTACCTTGACTGTAAACCAGGACCATCTGGGAAGGGGGCTGGATGTGCGTTTGTGCTCTGAGTGAGGAAAAAAGAGAAAACGGCTTTATGGATGGCTGGCAGAGTCACTTGCTGCCAACTGAGTGCTGAGTAGAAAGGATTGTTTTAAATGACTTGCCTGGGTGATGAGCCTCCTCTTAGCCAGCAGCAGGGAGCAGTCCCTGGAGGGTGATTTGGGGAGAGGAGAGAGTGGAGGAGAATGCAACTCTGTGTTCTCCAGGTGTCTTCTCTGGTCAAACACGGCTGAACGGTGACTGAATAGACAGGCTGACTTGGCGGCACTGCTGGAGCCCTGA
>NW_010512479.1:0-10129 GCF_000687285.1 Phaethon lepturus | reverse complement strand
TCCTGTCACTGGGCACTAGTAGGCACCTCCTCACACATGCTTCTTGTTTCCTCAGCAAAACAGGGAGCTGAATTCTTATAGAATCTCAACTTATAGATCTTTTTATTCCTCACCTTATAGATTTTTTTATTCTTGTTTTCCACATTGGACAAGAACAATGGTTCATATTTTATTTTCTCTCCTTTTAGTATTCGTATGCTCAAAGTCATTACTCTGGATTAAAATCTGTTTTAAAAAAAGGTATGAGGGCATTGGCAAAGACAACCACGTTTGTCAAAGTCAAACATATTTATTCATTAGAGAGCTGGTAAACTTCTAGTGCTTATTTCACGACAAGCAGAAGATTGCATTGATTATGTAGAGAAATAAGGTATCCTCAAAAGAGGAGGCATGGATTTAAATTAAGGGATGAATCTATACTAGCAAATACATGGACCATGGACCTTTTACTGGAGGGACATGGCATTATGGAGTGCTGGCTGGCACCAGCCAAAGCTGTGTTGAGGAACCTTACTAGCAAATACATGGACCATGGACCTTTTATTGGAGGGACATGGCATTATGGAGTGCTGGTTGGCACCAGCCAAAGCTGTGTTGAGGAACCGGTTAACAAATCGTGAGAAGACTGTGGGACCTAGCTCAAGTCTATGCCTTGGAGCTGGTTTATTTATTTGTATAGATGCAGTCTGGGAAAGTAGGTTCTGTTCTTTTCTCAGGTTTTTGTATTTTAGAAAGTAATAAAACCTTAGCAAACACACTTCACCTGCCATTTCCCCACCTGTTAACGGGCATAAAAATACTGACCTCCTTTGCAAAGATCCTTGAGATCTGCTGATGAAAAATGCTATATGTCAGCATTTTTATGAGCATTAGGCACATAATAATTTTGAAGGACGATGAAATTAGATCACATAGTCATTGCTAGGAAGTGAAACGAACATGAATGACTTTGGCACCAGTCACTACAATGTGGAAATATTGGTGTGATTAGGGCCAGTAAAGCTGGAACAAATTTGGTTCTTCCAGCCAAAAATGTGCCTTGCTGGCAAAGTAGAAAACTAACCAGACCTCTGCCAGATACTGCATGTACAGCTGTATAGACTATGTGCCATTGCTGTTCCATCTGTAAAATGGGCCCACAAATCCAATGCTTAATGACTGGACTGAGGTTGAAAGGGAACTCATTAGGAAGAAAAAAAAAGGAATGATCTGTATCTTGGAACAAGAATTTTAACGTTCTTTTTGTCAGATTATCTTCATGCCTTTTCATTTTCATTTATATAAATCCACTGAAGTGCAAACTACTAGCATTAGTTTATTTATTACTATAGGGATCAGAAACCCTTGTTCAGAACTCTACTGAGACATGGTTAAAAAATGCCCCAGAGACAGAGAAATTTAGACTGTGTTCAGTCATCTAGGGAGCTGAGACAAAGCACTCTCAGGGAGTGATATATCCAGGGAATAATATATGCCTTAGATAACTATTTTAGGAATGCACCGGATATTTCTGTAGAAATACTCTCTTTGTCTCTATTCCTGCTAACTAGAGAAAGTGTCTACATGACCATGGACACAAACACAGAATGTGCTGGCATCTCCCCCTTCACCCACTGAGACTTAGGATCTAAAGATAAATATCCTCAACAAATCATGCCGAATGAAAGTTTAGAGGGACTGGAGGAAACTGGGAAAAGACAATTACAGAATATAAGGAAGGAGTGTCATGATTTCAAGAAAAGCAGCTTGGATTTTCTTGGTCAACTTTGCAGAAAGAGACTGGCAGAATGACTCTGGGAAGCTGGTTCTGAAATATGACTGAAGAGGATAATACCAAGAGTCAAATCACTTCAGTTGATGGTTTAGGAGGCAGTTCTGAAAGGTTCAATATGGAACAGTAGAAAATTATCTTCTTTATTTATGAAACTAAGTGTGATATAACTTCACACTGAGTGGTTAGATGTTTAATAATTAATGTTAGATTAATAATATGGATTGTTCATTTATTATTCTTTGAATAAAGGTCTGAATTTGGAATGTTAAGTACCCTCGCGATCTGAATTAGAGAGACCAAACCTTCCCCATAGTTGTAATTTGACAGAGTAAGTATAGGATTTTTCCATGAAGAGTTGTAAAGATAGGCCAGCACTGGGTGTCTTGAATTGTTATGACCAGGTACCCTTAACTTGCCTACATCGTTGTCTGCGTTAAGCAAAACCAAGTAGATCAAAACGCAAAACTAACGAACACACAACAAGCGGGAAGTGGAGTTGATGTTGCTCTCTTCTTTGAATTAATAAATAAATAAAATCTGTTGTCTCCTAAGGCAAATTGAATTTTCTTGTTCAGCTCAGTCCATTTCACCAGTTTACTTTTGTTCTCTTTCAGTGTACTTTTATCCATAACTATAAATTACATTTTCTTTCAAAGATCTCTATGTTATGACTTAGTTGTTAATTTTACCCTAACTCAGTGACCTTCTGTCCTGTTCACCAATTCTGCCAGTCTAAGCTGGAACATTTCTTTACTAAAACCGATATGTAAGTCCCTGTTTATGGTTTTTTTTTTGCCTTTGCTGAAATCAATATCCAACCAAGTGCACTGCAGCCCCTCGGTCTGAGATTCACTTCACCCTGATTCCCTGTTTTTTTCCACCATAAATTTAGATTCAGAATTCCCTGCCCAGTAGGAGAGTGAGGAAAGATGCGTGCCGGTCATTTGCATATTCTAACAGACGGAGCTGCTTTTACTGTGCAGCTGTCGATGCAGAAGAAATATTCTTTGGGGTAAAGCACTAGGCTAGGCAAAAAAGTCTGTGAAGACTTCCATTTCTTCCACTCCTGCTTTTCCACCAATGGGCATAGAAGATATTGTCATGGTATAAGATTATCTACCCTCCTGTAGTCAGCAGGATAGATATCCCTGGTGGCTTCTGGAAAGCTCAGCTCCCCCAGACACTAGAATCCATTCTATTTTAATAACTCTAAGAACAGATGAGTATGCTTTGCAGCTACTTGGATTTTGCTTGTCAAACAGATTGGATTAAATTTTGCACTAGACCCATAAAGTAGAAGTTTCTAGCTCAATGGTCAGTGATGGCATCTGCTGCCACAAAACTCAGTGTATTCTGTCTGGGAGAAATCAAGGCTTAGGAACACATTAAATTCTGGTTCTTTTCAAAACCAAGCATTTTCATTATCATAAACAATAATAGAGAGTGATAAAGAAATGAACAGAAATTATAAATTTATTACTGGAGATAGTAGAATGGTAGGATTAATCTACATATTTTTAATTGACTAAAAATCAGATATACAAGAATGTATTACCTAATTCAAAGCACTTAATATTGGAGGTCTAAAAGTTAAGTTGAATATATAGGCTGTTTCTTTAGTCAATGGGAAAAAACCCCATCCTTAAGATACCATAATACCTAATGTCTAGTGTAGAATATTCCCCTGGAGCCACCCTATTTTATTAAAGGTGAGGAAATACCAATGATTAGCTAACACTGAGCACACAAGTTTTAGAAGGCTGAACATGGATGTGAAAATTCAAGCTTGACTGGATTTACTGTGCTGAAGTGACGATTCTTCCAGTCTTTTGGTAATGGTGCTTAAATATCTCTGATTTTCAGAAAGCTTCCTTATCTTTAAATTTATGTTTTTCAGGTTTCAGCTTCTGAGCACAGGGATTCGGTATGAATTTATGTCTATTCAGTTACACTGTGTCCAAAATTGCTATCAGGATGGAGGTAGTCCCTGGGTCAAAGGCAGCAGCACCAAAAGACTGAGAGAAAAAAATGGGAACACAAGACACAAAGGGAAAGTAGCGATATTTTGTATATGATGGATTGCAGGGAGATATAGGGAGATATCAGGGAGTCATCAACTACATCTACATCCAGTCTTTCACTCTGACACTGTTGCCATCCGTGTGACCCAGAGCATATTTATCAATCTAGGAAGTTTTAATTTAACTTTTATTTCAGTCCCTCTAATAAATTGGCAGAGCTATTTTCCACCATGCTTATTGTTAGAGCATAACCCAGTTAGTTTTTATGCTTCTCTCCTCAGTGCAGAATGCCATGTCTTCTTTTATTTTTTTTCATTTATTCTGTGTTTGCAAGTTGTGTCCAACAATACTGCCCACATATTTTAAAAGTGGCAACATAAGGAGTTATTTGCAAGAAGTCTTGAAGCACCATCAAGGACACCTGCTTGCAGGATTGTATTAAATTGAGATCAGCCAACGTTACAGTGTATTTCAGCACTGGAATCAGCCAAAAATATGTCCCTAGCAGTGCTATTTTCATTATTCAGACCTTCACCCAAAATCTGTGTAACTGCCTCTTAAATTAATTTTCACACTTGCCTGTCTCTGTAACTAGCTTCAGCAATGTGCTGTGTATTTTAACTACAAGGAAATACTGCAGGTAGAAGAGTTCTCCCTAAAGTCACTAGCATCCTCCTTAAATTCAGTCCATGGTCTCTCAGTCCCACGCTTGCAGTGGGGGGCAGCTGTCATCTTTTTCATCACAGCAAGCTGTGCCCTAGATTCTGCACCCCCTCCCCTTCCCACGGTACAGGTACGTGTGAGTGTATGTTCTTTTCCCACTGAGTTTTTTATTTGATAAATAAATAAAACTTTCCTGAAGTTGCTAAGGTCTCAAAGGTGCAGGAACTTGTAAAATGAAAAAAAAAAGAAGGAAAAAAAAGAAAAGAAAAAAAATAAAGAGTTCAAAGACAGACAGGGTAGGTAGAAAAGAAAAGACCAGTTCAGTGGGACGTAACAGGAAAATTGAGTTGTTCCAGACTAACACCAGTGGAAGGGATGGGAAATATTAACAAAGTTCAAATAAATATCATATAGATCTTATGCATTTGGGCCAAGGCCAGGTGGGTTTGCTGCAGAACCTAGAATGAGCACCAAGATACTTAGGGAGTGCGGCACACTTTCACTGGTAACGAAACACAGATTTTCCAGGAAGACAATAATTAATGATACTATAATGAAAGTATCACACTCCTCCCAGTAAAATGCAGTGGTACTGGACAATTCTTCCTCATAGATGATGTGTCGACTAAGCTTTACTAATATGTTAAGCATAATATCTAGATCAACATTAACTTTTCCTAAAATCAGACCAAATCTCAGAATTTTCTGAAGTGCTTTGCTCACCTTTTACCTCATCCCGTATGTCGAGGCCATTGCATAACCTCCTTATTACATTGGACTCTACCCCAAACATAGTACTAATCTGTTTGCATTTACAGCTCTCATGTTTCTATCGCAGAAGGCATTTAGGTGTCTTAGAGGTAGAGAAAATTAATTTTTAGATTATTTTCACCAAATAATTTTCACCATTAAGCTTTAGGCTCCACCTAAATAAGAGAAAACAAACAAAAGCAATTTATCCCTACCCTGCTTTGAGCAGCCTTTCCTCTCCAACTTTTTGTCTGCAGCACGGACCTCAGTTTTCTTCACAAAATTCTCATTCATTGAAGGCCAAATATTCCACCCCAAACCTTTTGATTTTGGTGAGGGAGCAGCAGAGAATAGAGAGGTTCCCCTTCAGTTAACCTGGGCTCCACAGCAATGATTTTTGTGAAATACCAGAATGTCCCATACATTAAAATTTACAGTTTTACCCAAGAACAGCACTGCTGCTGAAAGTTGTTCTGTCTCTAGACTGATAAAAAAATCAACATGTTTATTGATATGTTTTTGATTGTGGGCCAATGTAAGCATTTGAAATGTGTTTGTGAAATGTCTCAGACTCATGTTGGTAGGCAACCAGTGTAAAGGAGCTTCTTGAGGTTTGTTTTGGGTCCCTAAAGAATTCCAGTAATAGAAGATTACCCGAATTAAATTATAAGGGGTTTTTTTTTCTATCAATAGTTTAAATTAGAAATTATTTTTGCTGAATTAAATTATAAATAATTTGCTGGGACAGGACACCTGTCCGAGATGGACAAGACCTCCATCTTGCCAATCTTTAATCACAATCATCTGAAAGCCGTGCCTGGACAGAAACCTTTTAGTGGTGTTTTTCGTATTTTCCTTAGGATGTCAAATGCAGGCAGCTTGGTGAACCCCTGCAACATGGTTCAGAAGGATGGTTTAAAGTTTATGATTTACAATGGCCCAGTTCAGGAGATGTGGCTTCCTTTACTCACCTGTTTGTAGCTTTAGGTACTACATGTTACCTCATGGACTCCTTATGCTGATTTCTTGATTAAAATTCACAGAATCACAGAAACACTAGGTTGGAAAGGACCTTCAAGATCATCAAGTCCAACCATTAATCCAGCGCCACCATGTCCCCTAAACCATGTCCTGAAGCGCCACATCCACACGTTTCTTGAACACTTCCAGAGATGGTGACTCCACCACCTCCCTGGGCAGCCTGTTCCAATGCCTGACCACCCTCTCAGTGAAGAAATTTTTCCTAATATCCAATCTAAACCTCCCCTGGCGCAACTTGAGGCGCAATTTCCTCTTGTCCTATCACTAGTTACTTGGGAGAAGAGGCCAACACCCTCGTCACCACAACCCCCTTCAGGTAGTTGTAAAGAGCGATAAGGGCTCCCCTCAGCCTCCTCTTCTCCAGACTGAACACCCCCAGTTCCCTCAGCCGTTCCTCATAAGACTTGTGCTCCAGACCCCTCACCAGCTTTGTTGCCCTTCTCTGGACACGCTCCAGCACCTCAATGTCCTTCTTGTAGTGAGGGGCCCAAAACTGAACACAGGATTCAAGGTGCGGCCTCACCAGTGCCGAGTACAGGGGCACAATCCCTTCCCTAAATTGTAGGGTCCCTGGGATATGAGCTTTTTGGACAAGGTGAATATAGTGAGGTTTGAGTTCATGTCATGTAGATGTTTTCATAGAATGAATAAAAAGTGATAGCAGGATAATGGTGTAGAAGGCTTACCCTGTACTTCTGCAAGAGGGGAATTTCACCTGCTGGAAAAACTCCGTGCTGAAATAAAAGGAACCTTTGGAACCTAAAGCTGCAACCACATTTCCAGCTCACAGTAAATTACCCTTTCCACTTTCCATATGACAATTTCCCAAATGTGATTTCAAAGTCCATTGCCTTTGCCAGATATTTAATTTTTTTGAATGGTTCTTTTGCATCCATCTTAATTCTACTCAACTCATGGGGGAACAGAAAAGAAAAAAAAAAAAAAGAGAGAGTGAGACAGAGAAAGAAGTTAAAAAAAGACAAACAAACCCATCAAAATGATAATTGCTAAGTTATCATTTGCTTGCTCTTTTTCAGCCTAGCTGCTGCAACAGCTCCTCTCTTGTCTTCCACTCTGCCTTAGCTCCCAAATGGTATCAATTATCCACAAATCTCTCAGGGCCTGCACCATCTGAATAACAATTCATTAACCTTCACTTTCCTCCTGCTGATTAACTCGCCCCCACCACCTCCCTGATGTAGGAGACAGCATGTCGGAAATTCAGCCAAACTTTTTAATCATGCAAATAATACAATACCGGGAGATAATTATTTAGCCCAGGACTCAGGCTGCATAGTCTGTGCTCTGCTCTGCTCTCACAGGCTTTTCGACTCTGTTCTCTTCTTTACATCGCCTTAGTTGTGTCAAGGAGAATGAAGGATTTTCGGTTTCACTCCATGCAGGTGATCACTCAGAGAAGATGTGCACAGACGTGCCATGGGTTGGGGAAGAATAGGTTGCTGCCAGGCTGGCCAGGGAACAAAAAGAGCCAGTTTAAGTTTTCAATATCTATCTTTCAGCTGGCTGGCTTCCACGCAGACTCCAGATAAACCCTGCATGGATCCAAAATTTTCACTGCGGGGCTGAATTTTGCATCTTACATCTGATAGGATCCCATCTGTGTAGCTCAAGTTTTCCTCGTTGCTCGTATCTGGTATGGAATGACTGAGCACTGCTTACTTTTTTCAGTCCAAACCCTTTCTTTTTCCTGTCAAATTTAATATTTCATAAATGAATAATTGGAAATCAAGTTTAAACCTTCAAACTTTTCTTTTTGACAGAGATAACTTTAAAAAAAAAAAAAAATTATGGCCAGAATTCTGTTTTATAGAGATACACATAACTTTCACCCAGAACTAACTCAGGAATGGCAGGATGGATTTGTTTCAAACTCTCTAGCACACTTTTTGATTGACACTTATAGGATTGTTTCCATTATGCAAAGGGTAAGATTCTGGGCACATGAGATTTTGAACTCGGGTCTTCAATCAATTCACCTTGTGGTTCTGACCAAGTCACATATATGTTTACGCATCAGTACAAGTGGCCTACGCACCTTTGTAGCTCTGACTGGTCTGTTGAGTTTCTTTACCTGTAAAAGAGAGGTGACATTGCTTTATAAAGAATTTTCATAACTCTGAAATGGAACTTTCTTAGAATTACAGATCATATCTGCAATATCAAATTTTACCATCTGCTACATTCATCTGACAAAATTCCTGTACACTGGAAAAAGATAATTGATTCTGCTTGATAATCAGCTTCAAATATAGCTGCATAAACCTTTGTGAGATTAAACAATGTAAAATTCAGGAAAGATTGGATTCCTTTGGTAATATTTTATATGTCCTAATTTAACAGTTTTTAAGTTTCATTCTTGAAGCAGACCGTGGTTATGTATTCAGTATCTCCAATTTCTGATAGAAATATTATAATTTTTCAAAATTTCAAAGACATGTGGACTGATTTCACTGTCCAGGATGTAAAAGAGAGCAAACCTACATCTTTATGATGTTTTGGTGGTAAACTTCAAAATCATTTCAACACAAGAAATAATAACACTAGGCCATTCTATTATCTTGTAATTCTCAATTTCTTAGGTATTTCAGAGTAGCTGAATATAATTATCTCAACTTGGTAAGTGGGAAAGTGAAGTATAGGCAAGATAAATACCTGTTCTTAAATAATATTTTAAGCTTAAGCAAGATAGGACAAGGAGTAATGGTTTTAAACTAAAAGAGGGCAGATTTACACTAGATAAAAGAAAGAAATTTTTCACAATGAGGGTGGTGAAACACTGGCCCAGGTTGCCCAGAGAAGTGGTAGATGCCCCATCTGTGGCAACATCCTAGGTCAGGTTGGACGGGGCTCTGAGCAACCTGCTCTAGTTAAAGATGTCCCTGCTCATGGCAGGTTGGTTGAACTAGATGACTTTTAAAGGTCCCTTCCAACCCAAAGATTCTGTAGTTTTATGATTCTATGAAATCCATAAATGGACTATGGAGAATGTTTTCTCAGCTCCTTCCTAATGGAAGAGGAGTCCACTTTTCCTTGGTACCTTGGTTGTTCTCCAGGAACACCCCCTTTTCTTTCAGTGAGCATAAACAACTCAAATTATGATGCTGGAAAGCTCAGCAACTGAAATCCCACCATTTCACAGAAAGTGCACTCCCTGACCTCTCTTGCCTGTAGGACTCAATCCACTAGGAAGTTGGAACAGGTCTGAATGACACAAAATGTATAAATGTTCATATATGTACTGTGACCACAGATTCATTCTTCCTCTCTCTCACACTTCTTACTCTTATAGGTGGTCCCTTGCTCAGACTGCTGACTTCTACAGGTCTCATCCTTAGGCACCTAGTTGTTCTCATACCTTATATAGGAAACCAAACTGAGGGTACCCACCCAGCAGCAGGAGAAAGATATGACAATGCCGGGTCTAAACAACCTATAGACCAAATGCCGTAAGTTGTTTAAGAACCTAGTGCTTAAAGAAATAGCCTATTTCACAGAGATGCTGAGCATCTTCATCCATTTTTGTCTACAATGGAAGAGTCACACTGTCTTTTCTCTTCTAGAAATAGGTCACAGAATCACAGAATCACTAGGTTGGAAGGGACCTTCAAAATCATCAAGTCCAACCATAAGTCCAGCGCCACCATGTCCCCTAAACCATGTCCCAAAGTGCCACATCCACACGTTTCTTGAACACTTCCAGAGATGGCGACTCCACCACCTCCCTGGGCAGCCTGTTCCAATGCCTGACCACTCTCTCAGTAAAGACATTTTTCCTAATATTCAGTCTAAACCTCCCCTGGCACAACTTGAGGCCATTCCCTCTTTTCATATCACTAATTACTTGGGAGAAGAGGCCAAC
>NW_010512478.1:16546-29473 GCF_000687285.1 Phaethon lepturus | reverse complement strand
GTCTTCCCCTCTTTCTTTCTTTCGTTTTATTGTCTCGATCATCTCTGGACACTGGTTTCACTTTGATCTCCGGAAACCTTGGCATCGCTCCTAAAAAATATATGTATATATTAGGGGAAAAAAAAAGACGGAGAAGAAGAGAAAAGCCGAGCCTTTGTTCCCCACAGCTGTTGTCATGCTGTAGCAAATCTCCACACAGGTATTAAATGCTTACCATTGATCAAACAGCCGGTGGTCCAGCGTTACCGGCATGGACCTGCTGAAGCCGGGTTATTTACACTAGAAATAATTTGGTTCCTGAGGTCTTGCTTGAGTTAAAGAGAGAAAAAATAAAAGCACAGAGCGGCAGAGGGGAGAGATAGCAGAGCTGCCATCCGCCCAAATAGCACAGAGGGACCTGGGCCAGACGCTTTGGGGATGCTGCAGGCCAAGACAGAAGCTCTGTCCAGGCAGGCACGAGGCTGTGAGCAGGGCTGCAGCACCATGTGGTGCCACAAAGCCCTGGGAAGTGGCTGCCCTGCTTCTGCCCCATAGGTACCCCAAAACCACTCAGCCCTCTAAGCTTCCCCCTCATCCCCAGCCTTGCAACTCCCACAGTCCCAGTGCCCTGGGGACATCAGAAGGCTGTGCCAAGGGACCTGCCTGGCCTGGGACATCACGGCGAGGACACGGAGGGAGACCTGCTGCTGGCCAAAGAGGCGAGAGCATCCTTCCCTCCTCCAGGGCAGTGGGCAAGGAGCAGTTGTGGGGAAGGCCGGGGACAGTGGGAGAAGGACCAGGGTGGCACTGGGCAGAGTCCTGCCTGCTGTTCCTGCCCGCTGTGCCCGTGGGACCATCCCTCGCTCCCAGCCATGGGCAGCATCACAGGGCTGCCCCTCACTGCGGTGATGAAATGAAGCACGGCGGGTACAGGAGCGAAGCCGGGGGGAGAGGCTGGGGCATCGTCTGGCTCCCACATGTGCCGAGGCTGTTAGGAAGATTTATAGGGGAGAATGCGAGGCCTTTTCTTTTTGGCTTTATAATAATACATTAGGCTTTTAACCTCTGACCGGGAGCTCTGCAAAGGGGATGATCCAGGCAGCATCGGGCGGCTCCCAGCCCTGCAGGGAAGGGGAGCGAGTGGGGAAGGGTCCCCCCAGCTGGGACCCTGGCACAGCTGCCGCCGCGGGGGCCGGGACGTGGTGCTGGAGGGGTTAATGCGGCACAGAGGAATGTGAGAGTTTAGCGAGAGGCGTCGGCTGTCTTGAGGTCACCTGTGAGGGATTAGCTGGGCAGGCAGACAGTTGTTGTTTGAGGACTGTCTGAGGCCGGGAAAGGGGGGGTGGTGGGCTGGGGATGGAGAGGGGGGTGGCTCGGGGGGCTGCGGGGAGCGCCGTGGCCCCGCGGGTGGGATCTTCCTGTCCTACTGCGCCACTATCAGATGCATTTGTGAAAGCCCAACTGTAAACTGGCTGTCTTTTCCACTAAGGAAATAAATCCATCACCAGTGGGAAGGAGAGGAATGGGAATGGGGAGAAGGAGGGGTATCCCCACAAGCCTGGCTGCAGCATGCCAAACCCTGCCAGACCCCAGGTGGGCAGCAGAGATTCTGGGGAGG
Organism: Phaethon lepturus; assembly: GCF_000687285.1. Taxonomy (NCBI): domain Eukaryota; kingdom Metazoa; phylum Chordata; class Aves; order Phaethontiformes; family Phaethontidae; genus Phaethon; species Phaethon lepturus. Next base: position 27,876 of record NW_010512478.1, on the reverse strand, counting down.
AATTAAAATGTTGCAGGCATGGCCAAGACCCATCGGGGCTGTCCACACGTGGGCTCCTTCCACAACAGGGACCACCAGACAGCTCACTCCAGTGAGGACCATGAGATCAGCTGGTCTTTGCCAGTGGGTTCCCAAGTGGAGCCTTGAATCTGTTGAACTCCTCAGCAAAACCTTCTTTTCCCTGCACCGGGCTGAGCCTTCACACTCCGCATTCATATGTGTGTCTGAGCTGGCACCCACAAATAGTCCTGTTAGAAACATAAAATAAGAGCAATGAACAAGAGTGAGATGTCCATGTGGACTCACAGCCTGGACCAACAGGTTCAGGTTTGAATGAGAACGGACCTGTCCACCTAAGGCTGCACCATGGCATCCAGCACCTCCCAAGTGTTTCAGACCCAAAATAACAGTAATTTCTCCTGTACCTCCAAGCCTGGAGACAAAAACCACCATGATTCATTACTGGGTTGACTAGCATGTTCATGTTTGTGAGGGCTGCAAGGGTGGACCGGGTATGCGTGGGTGTGCGGTCCGGCCAGGCAAAGACGAGTGTGCAAGGGCAGCATGGAGGAATTGCTGCATTTAGCTCTGAGCATGATCAAGCTGAGGTTTTATAAACTTTCACATTGTCAAAACTGATTCAAAGTCTTGGCTGAGACTATGGTACCTGCCTCATTGCTGCCTTGATATTGACCCCCTGTAAAACCTTGCTCCCTCCACCGCTTTGTCCTCTGCCCCTCGCTTTGCCCTCTCTGAAGCAGGATTGGGATACCTGTACTCTTTCCCAATGGCTTGTGATTTGAATCACATGATTTTTTCCTGTACCTATTGCTGTAATATCTAGTGTGCCTCTGCAGATGAAAGGTATTATATAAGGATAAATTCTTAATCATCACAATAATCAATCATTCTTTATCTATAATTTAGTTGAAATTAATCCAGCAGATGAGCAGAGGGCCAAATGGTAATCTGTGTCAGGGGTATCTTTATTGACTTGGAAGGAGAGCATCTTCCATTAAAATAAAGAGGAAAGCTTGAAAAAGTGCACCCAGAAGTTTTCCATTTTTAAAGGGAGAAAATAAAACAGGAAAACCCCCACAGAATAAACACCTTACACTTCAAAAAAAGTCATGATTTTTAAAGTCAGTCTTTGGGTTTGGGCTAGATCTGACTCATGGTTTTGAATGCTGAAGGGAGCTGTAATAAGTAGGGAACACCCAGTGCTTACCTGCAGGAGGTTTATTCTTGTGGTTTATTTAAATAAAGGAGCCCAAGTTGCATTTCAGGGCTTGTAGTTGTCCTTACACATTGGGTTTACATCAAGGAGACCTCTCTTCTTTTCTGGAGCGCTAAGCAGGTTTGGTGATAAACCAGGAGGCCGCGTGGCTATCCTGCCCAAAGTCTGATTGAGAAACCTTCTAATGCAAAGAGAGGCTCCCTGGGGCTAATGGATGCTTTTATTGCACCAGCACCGTAATAAAGCACAAAATAAAACAACTTTATTGAAATTAGAATGTAAATGGAAGATTTGTCTCATGCCTCCATCCCTGCTCCCAGCTGGGTCTGTGTGTGGCAGCAGGTAGAAATCCCAGCTCCGTCCATGCTCTGACGAGCTCCAGACCTGGGTCTGGGTATTGCCCTGAATCTGCCTCTTCCATTGCGCCTCGGAGCACTGTCCCACGCTGACCCAGCTGGTCCCAGCCCACCGTGGAGCCAGGTGCTGCAGGGCCATGTGGGAGGGGACAGACTCTGCCCTGGAGAGTTTGTGACCTGGGCCAGGAAAGGGTGAGAGGAGGGAGAGGGCTCCTGCTTCCTGAGGAGCTCAGCCGCGCAGAGAAGGAATAAATCGCTTGGAGTTTCCCGCTGGGAGATAGTCGTAGCACTCAACTTTAATCTGCTTATGCTCCTCATGTAATCAATGAATAGGGAGAGGATTTTTTCAAAGGCAATGCAGAACACCCAGGGGACCAGGAGAAGGGTGGCATGGTGGGTCTGGGGGATGGTGACAACCTAGATGTGCCAGTGGCTGGATGCAGAGACAACCCGAGCAGACTCATCCTTCCCAGCTCTGCCCCCAAGCACAGCTCCTTTTCCAACCCATTTTGACAGCACAAAGCAGCTGACAGGACAAACACCTGACAGTGTGAGGGCCCTCTCAAGGTGGCACCATCCTGCGTGTGGTTTGCGATGGCCAGCACAGGTCCCCAGGGTGGAGGGCATCTCACGAATAGACGCTCTTATCTCAGGCTTCAGGGGAAATCCCTGTTCACACTGGTGCTCCTGGGGTCAGAGCCAACCCCGAGTGCCTCTGGGAAGGGATCTGCTTTGCCCAGGTCCGTCTCAGGGGTAGTGGCAGCAGGAGCAACCCGTCCCTGCACCCCAAAGAGCACCCACCCCCTCGGCAGCAGTGGCAGGGCTCTCCTTGGCCAAATGCATCCCAGCTGCTGGCTGAAGGAAACGTTCCCTGAGCTGGTGGAGGGTTTCTGGTAGCGGCTGAGGGACAGGATAATAAAACAGGAAAAAATTAACATGTAAGAAAACATAGCTGCACCTGAAGCAACAGAGGCAAAGAGAGTCAATGCAATTCCCCTCAACGCCAGAAAGGAACTGTAAGTCAGGGGAACAAGCTGGTGCCCCCTCCCTTCCTCCCGTTCTAGCTAACTCCTATTTCAAAGGCAGACAAACAACACACTGTACTGTGTGGCATCTCCACTCTTAAATCTTCCTGTCTTCGGGTTCATGTAACATGAGCCGGCAGGGCAGGATCTGACCCTTTCGCCGAGCCATCCGGGGCACAGCCTTGGCTCTGGCAAGAAATCCCCCAGTTGGATCTCCCAAAGCCCCCGAACAAGCCGAAACGTGTCCTCCCAGGAGAGGCAGCTGATCCAAAGCACTGCTGCAACCTCTGATCCTCGGGGCTTTGAGTTCAAACTTTGTGGGCAGCTCCTGACACCTGCAAGGCAAAGGGCGATGCTGACACAGGAGCAGCGCTGCAGGGGCACAGGCGAAAACTGCCCTGTTTCGCACCCAGGCTGGCTGCACGGGGCTGGGGACTGCGCGCATCCACCTCCCTGTGAAAGCGGCTCTCTGTAAACCTCCCTGCCATTTAGCTCTGCGGCACCTTGTTTATTTGACCTCCGCTCAGACGTGGCAGCCAAAAAGCGAGCATCTCCCCAGCCATTTGTCTCCCCACATCAGGCTTGAGAAAGAAGTGGACAAAGTTGAACCTGTGTGTCTGCGCTGGGGATAAATCATGGCTCCATGGTGCCCTGTGGATCGGCCCCATCCACGGCTGGAGGGAGTGGTGAGGAGTGGTCCCAGCACATCTCATTTACTTCCTTGCTCTGTCACCCATGAAAGTGGGGAAGGGAAGGTGTAAATAGGCACCCACCTGGTCAGACACCCCAAACTCCCAAGGTGCTCCTACGGTGCAGCCCCTCACCACCCTCATTGTCACTGGAACCAGCTTGCTGGGGTTGTTCGTTGCATTGCTCTTTGCATTGCAACGGCCTTGCAAAGGGAAAGGAAGCTGTTGGCCGGAGGCAGCTCTGACTGGAGCAGAGCAGGGACTCCATGGATTAATGTCTTGGAAGTTATCCCCTGCCATGGGCCAAGTGCTGCATGGAGGCTGTTTGTGTTGATTGTTTTGGTTTTGCTCACTTGCTCTTCCTTCCTTCCTTCCTTCCTTCCTTCCTTCCTTCCTTCCTTCCTTCCTTCCTTCCTTCCTTCCTTCCTTCCTTCCTTCCTTCTTTCTTCCTTCCTTCCTTCCATCCTTCCTGCCTTCCTTCCTTCCTTCCTTCCTTCCTTCCGTCCTTCCTTCCTTCCTTCCTTCCTTCCTTCCTTCCTTCCTTCCTTCCTTCCTTCCTTCCTTCCTTCCTTGTTTCCTCCCTCCCTCCCTCCCTCCCTCCTTCCTTCCCTTCCTTCCCTTCCTTCCTTTCGTTTCCATTCTCTTGTTCTATCTCTCTTCCCCCCCTTCTTTCTTGCTTGCTTCCTCGGTCTCTTTCACTCTTTCTTTCTTTCTTAAGAAGACATAATCTCTCTCTCCCACTCTCGCTTGCTCTCGCTCTGTGAGAGCTGATGCAGTTAATTGGAGCTTCTTGTAAGTGAACATTAACACAGGCAGAGCCAAGAAGACGTCTTGGCAGCAAAATATCATTATCAGTTCTTGAGCTCCAGCCAAAATCCCCTTGCGGTCAAAACACAATTCTTTAAACTAAACAATTAAAGATTTGTGCAAGTGTTGCTGCCATGAGTTATCAAGGACGGGGAGGGGCTGCTCCGTGCCCGTGTCAGCAGAAGTTAACAGTCCTGCTCCCTGGCAGGGAAGCAGGTGACGGGCTGAAACCTCTGCCAGCGCGGAGGCACGGGGAAGGGGCGCTGGGAAAAATCACTGCCGTGGTCACATCACGCATGGGCTAGCAGCTCCACGGTGGCTGCAGCCACAGGGCTCATCCAGACTGCGCTGTCAGGCATCAAAACTCTCCTCTTCACAGTGATGTGTTTTTGTTCTTCCTCTTCTTTCTTCCACCCTCAGTGGAAAGTGACTTTTAGGTTTTGTGGGAGTTTCTGTCAGAACGAAAAGCGAAATCTCCAGGTTTTCAGCAATTTGTCAAAAAATGCACATAAACCCTGTCTCCTTTCCTAAATGACAAAATATCTTTTTCTGCAAAGATTGCTTCTCATGTTTGTGCACTCAAAAACACATAAAAATGAGACCAAATTTTTTATTATTATTTTAGTCGCCTTTTTTCCCCCAAGCACAAAAAGGTAGCACTTCCCAACTAGGTTTAGCTGCTGAAGAGTAGAGTTTGGGAATTCACCCTTTCCCTTCACAGCACAAAGAAGAAAAAGCATTGCATACTCTAGAAACCTTTTTCTCCAGATTAGACGCTCATTTCAGCCTGGTGCAAACAGGGAATAAATCAGTGAAAAGGGAATCAGTTTAGACAAATTCAAGTTCGGATGGGAGCCCGCGGTGTCAGGACTGACTGAAGTACATCAAACACAAAGCTACATTTCTGGGTTTGGGTGAATCCGCCGCTGCAGCCAGTAAAATGCCAGTGGCAGATGAGCAGTGTGATGGGAAGGAGAATAACTAAATGTCGTGGGGTGGTGCCAGGTGGGAGAAGCACTGTCCCTCTGGCTGCAGCCAGGCAAGCTGCAAAGAGTTAATGGAAGAAACGCTGTTAATTGTCACAGGGGTAGGGAAGGGTGTGCGTAAGGGGGAAAATTTGAGAGAGATGCAGAAATATTTCCAGATAATAAAATACCCCCTTTTCAGTGTGCAAGTTAATGTTCCAGGCCTCAGGTGAAATCGGGTCCCTGGGGTGAGCAAAGCGGGAGCTGCTTCCCTTTCACGCTGGAAGGATGGGGTGCTTGGTGCCGCGGGTGTCCTCAAAACACAAAATGGTGGGGGATGAATCAAGGCTGAGAGACCTGAGAGTTCAAATGTCTTGAAAGAGTGGAGATTAGCATCTTTCCAGCCTCTTGACTAATTTCCACCACATTGGACATTCTTGTTATCCACATAAATGTCCAAACTATGTTTTAATCCTGACAAGCTCTTGAGACCTTGTGCCAAAGAGCTCCAAGGGCTGGAACAAATCCCTTGGGTCAGGATTATTTGCTCCTGAGGCTTCTCCTCATCCCCCAAGTGCCCCATCCATCGGCTGCCAAAGTTCATCATCTTTTCCTAAGTGATGCCAATATCTTCCATATGTCGTGTCCTGTCTTCATCTCTCTTCCTATCCCTTCTCCTTGCTCCTTTAAGTTCCTCTTGCTTCCTTCTACCTTTACAGTAGGACCTCGCCCAGGCACAGCAAAGAGATACCAGCACTGCCTTAGAAAACCAGGCTTTCCTCTATTTTCTTTTCTTCTGATAAATGCTTTTTTTTCTCCTATCCCAATTCTTTTCCCCAGTCTCCTGCCCACCCCTTTGTGATTCTTCCACCATCCCTCTTTGCTGCTAACTCACCAGTGTAGGGCTGGTGGTACAATGCCATTCATATGTATACAGAGGAAACAAAAAATATTTTTAAATATTTTAAAATATTGACTGGTTTAGAGGCAGAAGGTGTGGAAACCCAGCTCTCTGTATCTCCTATCACAACAGCAATAAAAGGCAGGTTTTGAGTCTTTGAGGAGAAATCTTCAGCAAGATTGAAAAAGAAACTGAATCAACACATGGATACCCAAACCTGCCAGCATCTGTAAATAATAGCAACATCATCAGGCATCCTAAATCTCATCTGTTGGGGTTTAGGTACACCTGTAATTGTTGCAGATGGAGACAGAGCTTCTGTGATGAGAATATTAGCCAGCATAGTGCTGCTAAGTGATTTTTAGGTCTGTCCAGTGCTGAGCTGGGGCTTGGGACTTGCCAGTGTGGTGTGATGCTCCAGCCAGGCTCTGCTCGCCTGCGCTGGGCAGGATCCTTGGGGGAGGATGCATGTGTCTGCATCCAAGGAAGGAAAATGAGTCCTGCTGGGTTGTTAGTGGCAGGGCTAATTTTTCAACAGAGCTGGCTGGATCAGCTTTCCCCAACCTCTCGCGCTGTCAGCCAGCTGAGCTGTTAGGATTCGTGTGCTGGTACCTCATCCCAGCACCTCGCTCCCTGTAAAATCAGCCTTCAGTTAGCAGCAAAGCACGAGCCCTCCGCCTGCCCCATCAAAGTCCAAACCCTGCCTCGCAAAACCGGCCGCATTAATGCAACATGAAACCACCCGCTGCTGAACTCTCTCAACCCAATGTTCCTGCTCACGGGACTGCACAAATCCCAGAGAGCCAGGTCACGCGCTGGGTGCCCTGCCGAGGCGGAGGAGAGCTGGCACGCACCGTGGCCAGGGGCGAGGAGGGGTGGGAAAGGAAAGCTGCCTTTGTGAGCTACCAGTCCCCGTTTTCCAGAGCAGGGTGTGGCTGGGATGTGTTTGGGAACGGGGCAAGGGCTGTGGCTTCCCACGTGTGCAGAGCCCCAGCTTGGAGCATCTTGCCCCTGGGACAAGGAACAAACTCTGCCGCCTGTGAACCAAAATCCCAGCAGTAACCCCAGAGCCACTCCTTTCCTCTTCCTTCAGGCTGAAGTAAATATGAATTTGTGCTTCAGGACCAATCCCTTTACCCGGAGGAAAGCCCCTTAAAGGAGAGCTCGTTGTGCTTGTACGACATCAGAAGGGAAAAACATGCAAAAGGGGAGAATCCCCTCAGCATGGCGATGCATGAGGCTGTGTCCCAGCAGGCCTCTCTCTTTCTGGGCACAGTTCCTCTGAGCCTTCGTTCGTCCCCAACAATATTCAGCCCATGTACCTGCACCCACTGAGCTTTAACCCCATGCCTGGCTGCACCCAGAGCTGTGTAAAAGACATATTTTCTCCTTTGCACTAAATAGCTAGCTGTGGCAGGCTGCAGAGGCCCCTCTCGGCACTTTCTGGGGACAGTCCCGTTGCCACCTGTTCCTATGGAGAAGGTTTTTTATCACAAACACTTGGTAAACAGCTGCTGCGGAGCCTCTTTCTGCCTGCCCTGCGTTTATTCGGAGAAAGTCAATAAGGAAAAACAAACATTCCTTGTCCTTGTGCACACACATGCCTGGGCCGCCGCAGTGCTGGCCTGCTGAGCGTGGCAGACCAGGAGTTCCCAGATGGTGCCCGAAGCCAGGGCCGCCGGGCACGGCCCCCAAGGGCCCCAACCCTTGCTTTAGGGCAGCCGGGAAGCAAAGGAGGACACACCACCTTTGCAAAAGGATTTTCCCTTTTGCCTTCCCCAGCATGGGGGCACATGCCCGGTAGCGAGTCCAGCAGGCTCAGACATGAAACTCAAACCTCATGGGCTTCACCTCCCAAAGGGACTTCTTTTCAGCAAGCTCTGGAGGTTACAGAGTTGAGTTTTGAATCCCCTCGTCGCCCTCGCTCACACAGGTGCCCGATCCCTTCCCACTCCCACATGCACTTCCCCGCAGCAGGGGGAGAAGACAAGGGCAGACAGGATCCCCCATTGCGACGAGCGCTTGCAGAGCTGGAGCTGGGAATTAACATGCTCAGGCTGTAATTAGGGCTTCAGCACTGTAACACTTGTACAAGTGTCTTTATTTAAAAGCAGGTAAATTGGAGGCTTCCAGGTTGGGTACGTTAGCAGAGGGAGGTGGTGGTGATGGTGGTGGGGAAGGGATGAGACAGGAGTGAATTACTTTTAGTGGCATCCTTGTGCTGTGAAAGGTTGACCGTGGCCTGGGTGGTGGGTGGGAGACAGAGAAACTTGAAGGAAGTTGGTTGGACTCAATGGGGAGAGGGAGTATTTGTGTAGGTCCTACATTTGTTCATGTGTCAAAATGGCTGTATGGGAGAGCAGGGAAAGGGGGTGAACCAGCCACATGGGTCTGAAGCCACTATTGAGTACCAAGGCTGTGCTTGTCCTGTTGCCTTCCCCATTCGATCCACCTGCTTCTATCAGCACAGTTTAGCCTCTACCTTCTTCACCAGCAACCAGATAATGTTGGCTAAAGCAGGCTGGGTAGCAACCCCATAAGTAGGGCTGGAGCAGGAGCAGGGCAGGGGCAAGGGCTACGGGGAGCTGGCGGCAGGGGCTGAACCTCCCGCCGCCCCTGCAGCATTGCTGCCCGCGAGCTGCGGGCATCCCTCCTGCTGGCCTTGCCGCTCGAAACCTGCCAGCCCAGCTGGTTAACGAGACAACTTCAACATTTGGATCCAGATGATAACACCAGCAGCCTCAAAGTTCAGGGATATTCAGATCTAGACCAATCTCTAGGCTTTTTTTTTTTTTTTTTTGACAGCTGCTGCCTCTACTTTAGGCAAGGACATTAGCGCCGAGAGGAAAAAAATTTGATTTTAATGCAAGCCCCAGTAATCAGCTATTTGTGATGGAATTTTATCTGTCCTGGTCTCTAAGGGATGAGAAGCAAGCAGAGAGGAAAGAAGGGTCAGAAATTAGTATGCAGAAATATCTGATCAGCCAAAGTAATTTTCTTTAATAATCGTATTCATACTGGCTGCTCTCCGCTCACTAGAAGAATTAAGTATTTAATAGTAATATATTTCATCTGGCAGCAGTTCCGTTTCGTTAGGAGCTGTGATGCCTCGCCGGGGTGGGGGTGGGCAGGGGAGGCAGCGGTAGGAGGGCCCCGGCGTGGGGCGACCTGCCGGAGAACAAAGCTGCCTTGCATGCCGGCTTGATCAGCAGCGGGTGCCGGGGGGCTGCCAGGCTCTGCCAGCCCTCCCCGCCACCCAGCACCCATCGGGGAGAGCCAGCGGGTGGGGCATGGCTCAGGGCGAGCTCCTTATGGAGCTGTGATTAAAGAGGAGTATGCTTCTATCGCGAGGGGAGGCAAGGTGTCGGGACCAGCTGCTGCGGCCGTGGTAGGAAGGACCCGCACGCTGCCATGGACCGTCGACGTGTTTCATGTTGGGCCCCGTGTCAGAAACCCTGTGCTGCAGCCTCTGGGCTGTGCAACGCAGGACGTCACACCAGAGAGACAGCAGGTTTCTGCATGGCCTTAAAACCTATGGTTCTGTAATTGCCAGGAGATACACTAATTATTATTATTGGCAACCATTCAGGAAAGTGTTTAAATGCATGCTTAACTTAAGCATGTCTGTAAGTCCCATTGACTCTAATGGGACTTAACTACATGCTTAAATGCTGCCCTGAATATTGATGTTTTCCCAAATCAGTGATTATTCACAACAATCCCACAGTAAACGGAAGAGCCCCCCAGAAACTGTGCTACCCAGATCTGTCCAGGTGTCTGCTGTGTCCCCCATGGTCACCCAGCATGACAGGCAGCCACGTCTCATTTGAGAGATCAGCAGCGTCCTTCTGCAGTTTTCCTTCACAGCACCTCCAAGCGCCCGGCTCAGAGAGGGACGCTGTGACAGCAGCACATCTGCACCCTTTTCAGGGCAGGATTGTCCTCCCAGTTGCTGGATGGGCTGAAGGCACAGGGGAACACGTCCCTTCTTGTCATTCTCAGCCCCGTACTCACATTGGGGCTCCCCCGGGATATCCAAAGCAAGGCAGTAGGACCATCCGCTCCATGCCAGCCCTGGCTCCAACACCCGTCGGGATGTGCACATGCCAAGGGGATTGGGTGAGAAATACCAAGGGGAAATTAATCCATATTTGCTCAAAAAAGAGACAGAGAAATTCAAATCTGAGTTCAAATCCTCTCTGTTCTTTTAAAAGCACATGATATAAACAGGTGGAAAGTGATGCTGGCAATTCAGATCACTCAACAGTCTGGAATTAAATACCTATGTGTTAAACTGACAGTTCTCCAGGCACAGGGGAAGGAGGCAGCCAGGGATTTCAGGGTGCCTTGGCAGAACAGTGACTTGGGGATAAACTGCCTTGGAAAAGTGGGAAATGCACTCTTATGGGCCAAACTCTTCCAGAAATAACAACAGCAAAATAGTATCACAAACCCTGTATTGTTGTTGCTTTCTGGAGTAATTACAAGCAAAATACCAATGGCAAAGAGCACATGTATTGAATGATTCAAGGTGGTACACAAGGTGACAGACCTATTCTCTTTCTTTCTTTCTCTCCAAAAGTTTTGTACTTTATTTTTCCAAATTTGCTAAGCTGAGGAAACCAGCACACCTTCCCCTTTGCTCCCTCTGTGTCACTCCTGTCCATCCCAGCTCCTGTGTTCGCTCTGGTGATGTGGTCTCTGCAGCAAGACCAAGAGCTGAGGTGCAAAAAATGAATGGCTCAATCAAGCTTGCAAATGCCAGAAAATATTGTTCAGTTGAAAAAAGATGTAGTGAACTGGGACTTGGCTCTTGTAACAAATAAACCGTAGTGTGGGAATAGTGAGTAAGTAAATAATATAGCAGGGGATTAGAGTTCTCTCATGGCAAAAATAGTGAACATTAGTGGTGTTAAAGCTCTGAAGTGATGGAAAAACTCCAGTGCTGATAATGGTGGCCTCCAGCTAAGAAGCAGGACAGGTGATTTAGACCGCAGAGTTCTTGTGACTGCGCATTTAGGGTTTTCATGGTGATACGGGTTTGCCCAGGACAGACACACCCTCCTTTGAGGGACAGGGAAACAACTGAAACAATTTGGGGCTTCAGGTATTCCTCGATGCTCGTTTGTGTCTGGCCAAACCTTATTCTCTCCTCTTTCGCCTCCTAAGTGCCTGTTCAGACAGACCCTGTGTGTGGGTAAGGGAGGAGGGGGTGTCTGTCTGCACACCCTGTCCTCTTGTCTGGCACTGCGCCTAGTTCCCGAGTCACCCAGCTGACGGTGACATGCTGTGCCCATGAGATCAGTCACAACTTGGTGCATACAACCAACAATGCACTGGGGGGGGGGGG
>NW_010512478.1:12350-16515 GCF_000687285.1 Phaethon lepturus | reverse complement strand
CCCGTGGTGCACACAAACCAAAAGCGTTGGGGGGGGGGGGGGGGTGCGGGGCCCCCCTGCCAGCTCCCACCAAAACCCCTGATTTATCCGTTATCTAGCAGCACCCCATGATGCCGGGCCCCTCCAGTGGGCAGCGGGTTCTAGCTCCTGCCTGCCCCACAGCTGCTTTCTCGCCTCCCTCTTTCGCCGGCACCATGGCCTCCTGCACCTGGCACCTTGCTGCCGCGAGCTCTGCTCCCCTCGGTGCTCCGGCACCTCGGGGATGCTGGCGGTGCGGCAAGAGCACTCTCTGGACGCTGCTGCTCTTGCAAAGGCCCGTGCCAGCGGTCCAGCTCCCGGGGAGCGCCCTCGTCCCTCTCCAGAGCCGGTGACCCTGGACATCCGTCCCATGTGCATCTCCCCTCCTTCCTCCCCTCCTTCCCCGTCCTCCTCCTCCCCAAAGAGCGGTCTGCAGAGCGCGTGTTTGTGAGCTCACAGGGAACGGCGGGACACGGGCCTTTCTCTCAGTTCTAATGAAACCCTTTAATCATATTCAAATAGGTTACTGTTCAGGGGGAAAATAGAAATATGGATTTGATAGCAATAAATTTCCCTGGCTGGCTAAGCCCAGTTCTTAATTGTCCTGTCCCAGGGCTCGCACATTTCATTGTTCGTTAGGTGCTTAAGTCCCTGCTCTCATTTTGTGGCGGTGACATTACCGCTGATGGCTCTAATACTCTCATAATTTGAAAGGGGATTTGCATGATAGAACGCAGAGTATTAAAAGAAAAAGAAAAAAGGAGAGTTAAAAAAAAAAAAAAAGAGGGAGGGGGTGAAGGAGTGTGCGGGGGGGCAGGGGAGCGGATTCAGCTTTCACTTAAAAAAAAAGTCACTTTCTTCAAAGTCAAATCATTGTTTTCATTAAAGTGAAAAAAAAAGTGTCTCTTCTGCACAGTCAGTCCGGCCTGGCGCTGGTATTATCCTTATTGTTGCTAATGGTTATTAATTATTATTATCCTGCTACACAGAGCACTGCGGACGTGATGTCCCCAATGTCCTTGGGACAAAGAGAAAAAAAAAAGCAGGGTGTCCGAGCCGGGGCGGGCTCCTGGCAGCTGGTGGTGTGAAGCAAGAGGGGTTTTGCCATCGTCTCCAGTGTGACAGTGTTTCGGCAGGAGCCTTGGCAGGCATCCGCTGCCAACCGGGGTCTCTGTCTCAGCAGCTTTCTTTTATTCTGGTGTGCCTTGATGTGCGCTGCCCTGCTGCCAGCTATTGCCCACATTTTGGGTCAGGGGGTTATTTGGGCAGAAAACCACAAAATAAAAACTGGCTCGCCCTACAACCTTTATCCCCAAACTTTGGTTTCTGTTTAGAGATGAGCCCAAATATATCATTGTTCCTCAATGTCCAGAGAGACTCTGACCTGCACGCAGGTCCCACCGCTCCCAGCGGAGCTGGGTCAGATTCTGCACCACAACTTCTGAGCGGCTGGAAATCAGACCCAACTTCAGAGCTGAATTTTCCTAGTCGCTGGCTTTTAAAGCCGGGAATAACCATTATGATCATCTGAGCTGCAAGTACCAGACCTCCTCAGAACCTGGGGTGTCAGAAATCCTGATGTGGATTTTATAGTGGCAAACCTATCTTTGCAGAAAGAGGGACACGAGTCTCCAGGCTGTCGTTCTGCAACATAAAGATTGGGGGAAGCAGCGATTTCTGCCTCTGTCACTGGCACAGAGAGCCCCTGGGCCAGCGTAGCATCTCTACACTGTTGATACTATCGTTATTAACAGGAATAGTACCCTGTTGTTGTTTTATCTCCCTTTGGTTTGTCTGGCTAGTTTTGCCCAGCCATGAAGAAATTTATCCCAACTCTTGACAGTGACTCAGTTGTTAATTTCCTGCAAAAAAAATCCGCAGTCCCAAATCTCTTTTGGGGGATTTTGCTTTTCCCCTTGCTGGCTGGTTAAGGGGGAAAAGAAACGCACCTACATCAGAGACCAAAAAGACTTCCCTTGAACAAGCCAGAAATCGCCCAGCCTTTCCCGAGCCCGGAGCTGCCTCCACCTGTATTTATGGAGCAAGTGCTCGCCAAGCTAAATCACAGCCACGTCACCCAGTTCGGGTCCAGCTTTGGACCAACACCAGTCCACAGGCCACCAACAAACTGACCATGTCCATGACTGCAGCATGTCTTGAAAGAGGGCTTGTATTTGCTGACACCTCTCCAGCTGCCCTTTCCCTCCCCGTCTCACTCACGTGAGAGAAATGCATAAAGAGAATCTGCAACCAAAAATTAGCCCTGGGGTAAAAATTCCATTTTTCACCCCTTAATATGGAGACCGCAGTTATGTTCTGTAGTTGGTCTGAAATTTAACGCCAGCGCATGGACAGACACTGCAATGTTCCTGTGCTCCAGTGCACAGGAGTCTATGGGAAGGCTTTTATCCATCAACTGTTTATTTTCTAACAATAAAGTGGTACTCAGAAATTTATTACTTATTATTATAGTGTCTGAGGCTTGTACAGAGATCATATTTTGGCTGCTGTTCTCTTATCAAGCAATTTAGCATCACTCAAGGTGAGACGAGCCCAGTGACTGAAACTCAGCCCAGGTGTACTGATCTCAGCAGAATTGGAGTCATATACCCTGGCTTGGGATGCTGTTTTCACACTTGCCATCCTCTCTTTTCCCCGTAACTCCGTTGTCTATCCCAGGCTGTGCAGAGACATCGGCAAAGCCCCAGGCTGTGCATCCAGACACTTTCCTGACTTCTCCGCATTTGTACATAGGCTCTTTCCAGGCTTGTTTCAATGGAAAGGATCCTCTGGCAATTCATGGAGTTAATTTTAGCCACAGAACCCCACACTAAACTCCATCCCACAACATCAGGTATTTACCAGCTGAATTCACCATGTGGGAGGCACCGAGGTCCCCCCATCTCACTGAGGCCTTCCATGGGACATGGCTCCCATCCCAGGGAGGAGTGTTGCTGTGTCTGCTCATTCCAAGACTATTCACCACCCATTTCTGGGAATTTCACCATCCCCAATGCCCATGGGAAAGTAGCCCAAAGGACTCACAAAGAGCAGAGATTTCTATTTGTGTGGCTGCAACCCCGCAGCCCCCCAGACAGGCTCGGCACCCAGCCTCTGCGCTCGCAAGGAGTGCATGGTCTAATTCCCAAATTTGGATGGGGTTTGCCAGCGCCGTCCCAAGCTGTTTACCCTGCCCTTGCTGCCAACAAATCCTCTGGCTAAAGCATGCCTGGGTTTCCTTGCCTTGCTCACCCCAGGCCTGGAGCAAGAGACAGGGATTAGCCACAAGCAAACCCAGAGTGCAGAAAGAACTCCAAACCTGCCGGAGAGGTGCAGCGAGCTGGCTGGGCCATGAGAGCCCTGCCCTTTGTGGGGAGAGGGATTTGAATCCAGCACGTGCACCAGGAGATGTCTAAATCCAGACAGACCCTTGAGGGCGCGAAGGAGCCAGTTAGCAGTGCGTTGAAGGAAGGATCCTGGTCAAAATAGGATCATCTCATCTCTCTTCTGTTCTATTTTCATCACCGTGGTATTGGACTGCTTCCCGCTAATATATTTACCCGGCGAGGTGACTACCATCTGTCTCCTCTTTATTAAAATACTCCAGGATTTTCCCCCATGAGTCGTCGTCCTTGGGAATAGGAAGAAAGGATGTCAGCGAGCTGGAGGGAGGACTGGGAAGTGGGTCATACCCTTCAGGAGCGCTCTCAGCCCCTCCAAACTGGGGCACGCCGCGAGTCCGGGGACACGGCGCTGTTTGGGCTCGGCTGCGCGACTGATCCCGGGGCGTTTTATGCCTAAAGCAGCCATTTCAAATGGTGCCGTGTGCGCTGCCAGCCCCCACCGTGCAGCAACTTGTTCCCCGATTACGTCACCCTGCATAAAAGGGAATTATTCAGACCTTCGTTTCAGCTGAAACAATACTGCAAATTAGCTAAACGTGTGCTCCGCTCCCCACCCGCCCCCCTCCCGCCCATCTTCCAAGGAACAAGGCCTGCCTGGTGCAGGTTGAAATAAGACCTGCTCCAAGGTTCAGGGGATTAAGTCACTGAAGCCGATTTTGTGGAGTTTAGAAAAACGCCCATTTCCTTTGGAGAAAAAAAAAAAAAAGGGCGCCTTGAAACAGGCCCCACCACCAGCGGTGGTT
>NW_010512478.1:0-12319 GCF_000687285.1 Phaethon lepturus | reverse complement strand
TGGAAACAGCGCCCACCACAACCGGTGGTTGCGACATCTGCCGTGCACCAGGGTGCTGCTCCCAGCACCTTGCCCACCTCGTCCGGGCACGGACGGGCTCTGCAGCCTCTTTGCATCCCTCCTGCTGCCCTGTGTCCCCTTGCCTCAAACCCTCTGCGTTTTGCTAGCTGTCCGGCAGTTGCCCACACCACCAGAGCCTCAGCAGCCTCCACCACCAAGGAGGTGGCCGTGCCCTCACGTTGCCACCCCAGGTCCCCACCACTCCCAGCTTGTCCCCTGTGCAGCAGAGCAGCATCCCTGCCCTCCGCCCGCTCGCAGGTCGATGGTGGGATGTGGGGCCTCTCCCAGCACGTCTTCCACATCTTCCACCACCACCATCCCAAGCCCTGCTCACCCCGAGAAAGCGCGAGAGCCAAAGTGGAGCTTAAATATTTTTGTTCTGTCATTCACTTAGGGATGGGGGGAGGAATGAAGGGGGGAGCAGGGAGAAGAAGGGGAGGGGGACAAAGGGGGTTTAATAGGCTCCAGTGACAGCACAATGTCCACATTGGGAAAAGATTAATGACGAAAATTAATCGCATGACCTTTCTTTCGAGGAGCTGGAGGTGAGGCGAGCCATTAAAGCCTCTTATGTTGTAATTAACGTTTGAGGGGAGAAAAGACTGGCTTTAGAATGGATGTGATCATTTAATTAGGGTTATGCGTCAGTGCCACAACAGGTTCAGAGAAGTCATAATTTAACTATAGCTTTAAATTACACAGTCAGAACGCGGATGGCAGGGTTTAATGGCAGGGAAGCGCTGCCACCGAGGAGTACGGAAAACAATTAAATAAACACCTCGAATGGGAGAAGGAGAGGGGAGATGGCCGCAGAGGCGAGGAGGGCATGCTGGGCAGGGAAGTCACAGCTTGGGTCTGTTTGAAGGGGAATCCTGTTAAATCAGAGCAGGACAGACCTTGAGCCGCCTCCGTCCAGCTATATGCCATCAGCCTCATGTGTCCTCACTGATCAGGGCTTCCAGGGCAGGGGGGTCTCTTCCTCAGCCCGGTATTAATCCACCAGCCCTGATTTCCTCTTCTTTCACTCCAGCAGACACGGGTTCTAATTTCTTTCATGTCAGGGCACTGTGGCCCAAGATGCTGTCTCGGCAGTACCTGGTATTTGATGCTTCTGTGCAAGGCACAAGGCATCTTGCAATCAACACCAACGAGCAAAAGCAACGTATCTTTACAAATATCAAATTTTAGAAAAAAGCTCAGGATTTCTTTTTCCCTTTCAGGAGAAGAATTCACACAAAATCCAGAGAAATGCCTAGTTTTCCCTTCTACGTAGAAACGTGCACTTGGTGAGAGCACCGGCTGCTTTAGCGCAGCGGCAGAAAGCAGGTCTTTTCCATCCGCAAAAGGGGAATGAAACACTGCTCGCAGCCACATCAGGGCTGCACGGCATGGCAGCGGCACTGCGTCCTGCTGGGCTTTTTTGGGGAGGGTTCATTCAAAAGGGAAAAGTTGGATTGCGTTTGACTTTGGCACAGGGAACAGGTTTAACAGCTACTCGGTGCAGCGCAGGCAGGTGTATATGTTAGAGAGGAGGTGAAGGTGGATGTGTAGAGTCTTGGAAAATTATATGTGAGAAATGAGTGTCATGATCAAGTGCTGCATATTGGATGGATTATTAAGGTTCAAAATTAAAACATATACAATATTGCCGATGCCAAGAGCTCTCTAATCATAAATCAGTTCCCCTGACCCCTTCATAATCATGAGATTGCCCTAAAGAGCATGAGATTTTACATAATAATAAATGGGAATGGGGTTTTTTTTAATTGGCCTTCTGGTTTTTTGAGCCTGCAGTGGTAACATTTTCAAACTCTTCTTGGCAATCAGAAGGATGTTTTATTTGTTTTTTAGTGAAGGTGGAGGTTTTTCTGTAATGCCATATCTTTGTGCAATTATGCTTTAGGAAAAAAATACATGTTTCTTATAAGTCCATTCTTTGGCAACACAGCAAACAGAAGTGAGGAAACTGCAACTCTTGAGATCCCGGTGCCAATGCTGCATGGCACAGGCTCGGGGAGCAACCCAGGAAATGGCAGGTTAAATACTGTGAATCGGAGCTCCTCAACTTTGGGATAAATCACAAACAACTCTGCTACCTTCAGCAGAGGCAGAAATATGGAGTAAGTAGTTTGCTGAATCTAACCAGCTGCTTAAAATCAGTATAATACTTCTGCTAAAAGGGAAGAAATTTTTACATTCTCCTTTCCTTTCATTACTCGCTTCGGTTTTCCTCTTGCTTTAGCTCACTGAGGGACCGTTATTACCGACGTGCGCCTTTCACTTTGCTTTTTATCTGCTTTGCCTTTCAGTGAAGGTCCTTCTCTCTTCCTACCGGGCGATCAGGTTTGGGCTGCGAACCTTTGCTTCTCTTTGAGGAGAATCCTTGAGATTCTTACAGCACATAAAAATCGTGAAGGAAACCCCCAAATCCTAGCACTTTATTAACCATAAACTCTGCAAAACCCCTTCTCTCCTGGCACACGTGGTCTGAGTGCCTCTTGCTGACCCGGCGCTTACCCCAGTTAACACAAGCCAGCTTTGTGTCACCACCACTGTCACCGACAGCTTCTGCACTGCTCTCCACAAGAGCAGGATCAGGTCTTTGCATTTTAATTCTGTTGGCGTTTTACTCTCAAATGAGGGTGTGTAGATATGAAAGAGAGAGTGCACAACACAGACCCTGTATTTTGCCCACTTGCTCTCAGCAGAAGAGACCGCAGGCTGTGTTGGGTGCAGTCACTGCACTCATTTTGATGGAAAATGCTGAATTTTCCACCCTTTCTGCATTTTTGCAAGACCTGCCCCAGAGAGGGAGCGTTGACTTCCACCACACTGCAGAGCTGCATTTCGTTCCCCTCTCCTGCAGTCACACACCATGGCAAGCACGGCCACGCTCCTGCTCACCATGGTGGGAGCCGGCGGCCACTGCCAGCCTGCCTGGACGGCAGCTCGTGTCCTGGGGCTGGCGGGAGGACACCATCCTGCCTTCAGGAAAACTCAGCAGCGGGTGGCTGTGTTTGCTCTGCAGCCACTGTGGTTTCTGTGCCTCCAATTCAGCAAAGTGCATAAGCACCTGCTTAACTCAGAGAGCGGGGTGAAGTCCATCCCTGCTTAGCAAAGCACTTGAGTCAAAAAGTGCTCTGCTAAATCTAAGCCAAATGCAGTTCTGCGCTGCATAAACAGAGGTATCCACTTGTCAGCAAGGCTGTGCACATGCCAGAGTACCTGCTTGCGAATGGCTGGATGAACCAGGCCTCTGTCTTGCTTAGCTCTGAGCCTCGTTGCTGAGCAGTAAGTGATTTATGCCAAATATCCCCCAAGTCCTAGCCAGCAGCAGTGACCTGACCATATCCAAAATCCTTAGAGCTTTGGATTTTGGGGTACGAATGCTCAGATCATTTCTGGACTGTGTTGTGCTCACTTCTGGACTGAGTTTTGGAAAAAACAAGTAGAATCCAGCTCTGCCTGTCTCTGCAATCTTTACGTGTGCACCAAGCCTTTCCAAGGACAAGGTCACTTTGCCCAGCCTATGGAAGACTGTTCAGGTGACGAGGGCGTTATTTCTGCTCTCACATGGGTGAGAGCCGGCACATGCAGACAGGACAGGTGGGCTATTTTCCTGTGGGATAGAAATGGAAATATTTACCATTTTTCTGCCCATACTGCTAGAGGGATACAGAATAAATAACAAACAGGTCTGCTCTGGGGCAAAGTGCTTCATTTCTCCAAGTACTCTGTGCTCAGCTGGGGCATTTGCATGCTCAGATGTGTAGAGGGATAGAAATGCACAAGAGGATCTCAAGCCCATCGACTGTTTCATCCCACATCCTAACACCGTTGTATGTCAAAGCAATTCCCTAATCTTCTCCTAAACATCTGTGTCCACAAGAAAGCCTGGGATTTGGGAAGAACCAAGTGCAAAAAATATACATCAGTCACTCCAAGCCCACGTTATGGCAAGCCCCATCCTTGCGGTCACGCCGGGACCCCTGTCACCACTGCCCTGGGCCCTGCCCTCCCCAGTGAGCGTTGTGGCCCACATGCTGCCGTGCAGAAGCCTCATCAATCCCAGTCACTGACTGGATAAACCCCAGCACCCTCGAAAGAGAGAAAAAAATGGAAATTACTTCTCTCCTTCACAGAGGTCTTGTGGCCTTAAAACTTAATAGTCTCTCAAATGCTGTAATGCAAGAGGGGACTTTTATGGACTCGACAAGGGATAATATTATTAAGGTGTGTTATTACATTAATTCCAATATTTCATGAGATGGGGTGGGGGGAGAGGGTGAAGAATAAAACCTTTCACTGGGGAGTTCTGGGTTGTCTTATCCCTCCCCAGGGATACGCAGAAGGGTCAGTGATGGCTGCCGGGGCTCCTCAGGTGGCAATGCCACTGTGACCAAATGCGCCTTCCCCTCCTCTCCTCCCCTCCCCTCATCCCCAGGCAGACGATGAGGGTCCTTGGTGAGAGGTGCAGCCCCGGGGCAGCTCTTTGCATCATGACGGGTTTGGAGGAGACGGCTGGGTAAAGCTGACTGATGACCAGCAACTGAAAGCTTGTGCCACCGTCAATGGGGAGCAGATGGAGAGGGCTTGGGAAGAAGCATCTTTCGCCATGTTGGGAGGAGCCATGGCTGGATCCAGGGATGTCCTGGGGAGGGCAAAGCTTGCACCCAGTTTTCTTGTTGGTGCTCAGCTCTTGCCTGCCCCTAACCCAAGCTCTGAGAGCCAGGATATTGGCTCTGCATGACCGCGGCAGTGCTCATGGTGCTGCAGGACACCCCGGTGTTAAGCACGGCACCGGGCTTGGGGTATGGCTCCCCGGTGGACCTCTGCTCATGGGCCACGTGGCAATGCGGGTGAGGCACCCTGAGCCCAGAAAGCCTGGCTGGCTCAGCTCTGGAAGGATGGAGAGTGGTTTTTACACTGAAATCTCTTGAGGAAGGCCTCACTAAACTGCAACAGTTTGCCGGAGGGGGCAAGCAAAAGTCTAGGGATGTCCCTGTCCAGTCATCTCCACCGCAAGCAGAGGCAAAGGCAGTCCCAGCAGTATTCCATCACCCCATCCACTAAATGCCTTCACTGTCCAAACAAGTGCCACTCCATTATCTCCTTTCCTAATCCCATCTCTTTCTCCTTCTTTCTGTATTTCCCTCTTCCCTTCTTTTTCCCTCTTTCTACTTCTCCTTACCTCTCCAAGCCAAAGCGCCTGCTGGGATTTTGGAGTCCAGCCACTGCCCAGCTTTCACCGTGTGTGGGCAACACCAAACAAACAGACTGTAAATAAAATACCCTCTCTCTCACACACACACATATTTTCTCCATTACCTCCGCTAATACTGTCTTTCTTCCATCTTGAGTTCAATGTTGTTTTTTGTCTCTCCCAAACCCCTCCTCCTCCTCCTCCCTGCAATTTATTCCAGCTGTGAAAACCTTTCTGCCATCCCCTCTGCCACACGGGCGGATAGGTGAGTGGCAGCGAGAGAAGCCCCTCTAAGCCACTGTGGCTAATCTATCCCACATGTGCGACTTGGCGGACGTCCCGCGCCGGAGCCCAGCCGGACTGTGCGGCTCCCGCCGAAATTTTTTGGCCCTTTACGGGCTCCAGCCCAGACACTTCTCTCCCTGCGCCGGCGGAGAGCAGCACCAGAGATGAAATGGGCCATCGGGGTCTTTTTCTTATCTGCATCCTCTTGTGCTCAGTTTGACTGTGTGATCTGGTCCAGAGCGGGTAGGTGGAAGCCTGCAGGGAGAAGTCCCTGTGCTGAGCTGAAGGGTGCCATGAAGTCAGTCTTTGCTCATCTCAATGCCTTTAGGTAACACTTTCCACTTCAACATCAACCTGTCGGGAAGCAGGTACCATGCTCTCCATTGACTGCTGGGGAAACAGCACTGCACGAGTTGGGGTGACTTGTCCCAGATCCCACCCTGAGCCCTTCACAGGGCGGAGGGAAGTTTGGCTTTTGCATGCTCTGTGACCAACCTCCGTGCGCTGGGAAAGGGACCTGGGAGCCCTGACATCCCAGCTGGATGCACTAGACTGTTCAGCTCTAACATGTTTAGATCCCTCTGTGGCTGATGGAAACGAAAATGAAGTAAACTCCCTGCATTATTCCAGTCCCGTGACGCTGTATTAGTCGATAACGCATCCTTGATCATAAGCACGGGCATGCATAAAAAGATCAGATCATCAAATCCTTCCATCTCTCTGTTGTTTTTTTTTTTTTTTTTTTAATAAATACATATTGAGGCTTTTGCAAAACAGAAATGAGAAGCATGTTTGCCAGTTGGCAGAACTTTGTGCGGGAGCCAAAGCGCTGTCCTGCCTGCCAGTTCTATTTGTCTGTCACTCGGAGCTGCCAGTCACGGCAGTGCTGCCGGCACCCAGGGGACAGCTGACAGCACAAGCCCTGGAGACTTGCTGGGGGAAGAGCCTTGCTAAACCTTTAAAGACCACTTTATTTAACAGATAGCTTTAGTTAAGCAGTGGTTCCTGCTGGGCTATTTTCCTGGCTTCCCTGTGGTCTCAACACCAAGCAAATAGACAGGAATTTCCCATCGCAGCCCAGGGGTGCAGCGAGAGGAGAGGTATAATCCTCACTTTTAAGCAGGTTTGAGGCAGAAGCAGGACATGCCCGTTGTCCTGTAGTCGTAATCGCTATGCATGGTGTAGCCTCAAGGCTGTCGGGAAGTTGCGTCTATCTGACCATATATCTTGGCCTGATTTTAGGCTAACGAGCATCTTTACATGCCCCTTTGCCCCACTATTCTCCATGCCAGGCACCTTTCCCTTGCCCAAGCCGTGCTCCCACCCACACTTGGAAATAGGGGAGACCTCGAGGAGGCCATGTCCTCCTGGTGACACCAGCTCAGCCTGGAGATCTGGAGAAATACGCACAGTTGAGAGTACCTATCCAAAATCAAGTGACCACTGGCTCTTCAGTAATCTTCCACCGCTGAGACAGAGCCTCCTATGGAAACCACATCCATGCATGTGCTCACACCAACACTGCAACATCTGCAGGGCATGCACGCTTGTCACCCTCAGATGACAAGTTATCTCTGATTGCCCACAAAGAAAGTAGGGTAGATTGATGGATCAATCAATCCACTCATCAACCACGCTTTTCTCACCTGCCTCTCACCTTGCTCTCAGGGCTGTAAATGCAAAAAGAAACCAGAATCTGTTGGAAGACTAATGTGCGGGTGAGCTCCATTGCACTGTGACAAGTTGGTTGGCTTCAGTGAGTGTTTTTAAATAAAGGTTTTGAAACGGCAGGAACTTGTAAAACAAATAGAACCTCTTTTTAGCAAATCTCTGTCTGAGGCAGAGCAGAGAATTGGTGTGCTAAAAGCAGGCCGTGTTCCGTAAATGAAGTTCATACTTGGGCCGTGCATTGCTCAGACATGTTAGCGAGGTCCTGACTCCTCCAAAGTGAACATCTGCTCAATAAATGTTGTCTCCCACCTGATGGAAGCAGTTCACTAAAGGTGTGGATTTGTTCCAGATGGGGACCGTAGGTGCCATCATCTGAATTCAAACCAAAGATCTGCATGTTGAGCCCTGCTGAATGGATTGTCTTCCTCCCCGCTCCCACTGCTTCCAAGCAGGAGGCAATGCTGAAAATAAGAGTGCAATGCAAAGGTGCAAGGATGAAGTGCCAGCCTCTGCTCTCCTCCCCTGTTTTTTTCTTTCCCTCTGACCCCCATCTTGCTTTGCACAGCCGCAGCGGGGTGGTGAGGTCTTTTCTCTGCACTTCGCCCTTTGTGAGGACCTCCCTGGTCATTTCAAAGAGCAAAAAATTTGGCTGCAGGATGGAAATCCCACTGCCCAGAGGCAAACAGCTTATGCCGTGCGTAATGCATGCTTAGCACTTGTGCAAGGTTTGGGTCTCAGGTGAGGAGGAGCAGGGGCAGGGGAAGGACCTGGGGGGACAGAGTAGAAGGGGTGCAGTAAGCCCAGGAGGGGAGCGGACCTGCCTTGCGTAACTCCTGCGATATTGACTGCTGGGACATGAAGGTGGGGAGAAGAAAGGAGAGTAATGGCCCTGGATTTCCCCCAGATGTGTGGCGGGCCCACATGATTGATGGCATCTGTCTTTTGCTTTATTAAACTTGTGCAGCCATGTTCAGCCAGGGATTTGCAAGCGGCTTAATGAGTATTAGGGAGGAATCTCCTGGCAGGACGGGGAGATTTCAGGGGTTTGCCGAGCCACTGGCAGGAAATGTCCTGCACAATGCGGCATGTCTTACAGGACAGGGGCTGGAACGCCGGGAGCAAAGGGAAGGGCGGAGGGGTGATGCCTGCAGGGATGCACTGCTGGAGGTCGCTACCTCACCCTGCAGCAACGGGACACGGGTGCTACAGGTACGGAGGTGGGTGCTAGCAAAGGGAGCCAGCACCAGGCTGGGAGGAGGGCCAGTGCTGTCTAAGGAAAACACACCTTTGTGCACAGATGGGCCAGGACATCGGCAAGAATTGATGACAGCAGCCTTGGTTTGCTGTCTAGGTCCTGAATCCAAACTCAGAGCTCAGATAGGAACATCTTGAGTGATGGTTCACTGGTGTGATCGGGGACAAGTTGACGTGAAAGTCTGCTTTCCTTGGGGCTCAAAGGGCATTTTGAGAGATGAGTTAAGCCAGAACCTGGGGCCTCTCCTGGTCTCTGCTACTGGGTCAGACCTCTCCTTGTGCGCAGGCTTGTCCGCGCAGCCTCCTCCTCCTCTCTTCCTCTTTGGTGGGGGATTTCAGAGTGCCAAGACCTCGTGTCATACTCCTGCTTTTCCTGCTTAAGGTAGATGTACATGCACATGTGTGCATGAGTGCACATATAGATATATATGTAATATTTGTGTGTATCTACATGCAGAGTGGGGAAGACTGACAGAACTTTTCATCTGCAAACATTTGCAACTTAAAAGCCTGATTAAATAGAAGAGTTTCTCAGAGGCAGACGAACATGGTGCCTTCCCTGTGCCCCCCTGACCCAGGAAAATGCTCCAGGATATTTCCAGGTTGATTCTCCATCCATATTACATGAACCACTAGGTGAGGCACCACCTGCACAGGGCACCATTGCTGTGGTAGTGCAAGGGCACAGAAAAAGCACCCCTTTTCTCTGCCCGGAGCACTCGAGATATACAGTGCCTCGATATTCTGCCAGCCCCCACCACCTTCCAAACCCTGCAGGTTACGTTCCCTTCTTTTCAGTTATCGTGGCCCTTTTCTGCATCACTTTAAAGTCTTTTTGTGATGGAAGACACCCCTGGACTAGATACTGTGGTATGAAACGGTTTGCTGTTTCCTCTGCCAATCTCTCTCCTTTAATCCCTTACCTACGTCACTCCCCAGCTCCATCCACACCCTCTCCACCCTGGGCACGTCACGATCACAAGTCTCTGCACAAACTCAGGCCTCTGACGCACAAACAGCATTTTGAAATGAAATCAGTTTGATTTCTTTCCATTCAAATCCTGATTTTCACTTTGTGGGATTTGGTTTAGTTTTTTTGTTTAAAACGTCTACCTTGGCCTCAGCAGCTTGACACTTCATTTTGCGTTTTAGAAGCAAGCTGTGAGTTTTGGGTACTGCTTCCACAGTGTTAATTTTAAAGGGTTTCCAAAGAACTTTTAAAAATATAAAGAAAGGGGATTTCAGGAGAAAGTGAACCCAGAGCAGCAGGATCCCTGCGAATCCTGGCGGCCGTTCGCACCGCGCCGTGTCGGGGCTGGCCGGGGAGTCACGGGGAGGCGAATCCCTCCTCCAAGGCCAGACCCAAAGAAGCAAACCCTGGAGCTCCAGCCCAGCCCCGCTCGGGAACGTGCCCTCTGGCCTCCCATCCCTCCTTCCTCCCCACGGCCTCCACGCTCCCTCTTTCCCCCAGAGCCTCCTCCTCCCTGCCTCCTCTCCAGCTCGGTTGTTTTTCTTATTTTAATTTTTTTTTTTCAGGGATTTTTTTTTTTTGGTGCCTCTCTTTGTCAGAATTAGTCAGGGCTGAACTGCCTCCACTCCCCAAGGAGACCCTATTTCACCCTGCCTAAAGTTCACCGCCTTGTCAAACCGAGCTAATCTCCTGCCGGGGAAGGAAAAAGGCTCATTTCAAACTGCTGCACATTCGGGGAGCGGCTGGGGGAGGAGGAGGTCTTCCTGGCTCCAGCCTGAAAAGACCCCGGACAATAATACCCCTTTTGTTCTAGGACAGTGGGAGGGGGCTCGGCGGTAGGAATGAAAGATGGGGGATATTAAAGGAGCAGGTGAAAGACATGCGTCTTCAGCAGTCACAGATAAGAGCCGACCCCCTTCTAATCTGACTGAAGCTTATTATCTTACTGCCACAGTCATTACTATTAATATTAAATACGAAAAAAGAAAACTGCATGAGACAACAACCTTAAAGAGGCTGCTCTAAAGCATCAGCAGACGTGGAGGTAAAGCCGTGGCTTGGGCCAGATTCGCAGCTGGGGTAAAGGAGGTGTTTCTCCAGGGATGCTCAGCCGGCGTTTGCCGGTGGAGGAGTTTGGCTGCAAGTTGTCCCTTTGGGCCAAAGCATTTGATGCAACAAAACTGTATCTGAGCCAGAGGCTCTCTTCTTACTTTTCTTAACAGAAAGCAGCAACACTGGGGTTTCTTGGCATACGTGGGGGCATGTAAGGTAGCAGAGGAGCAGGACCTGGGGTGTGCCTTGGTCAGACTCTTCGGGGGGGGCGTTGCTGGATGAGGCCGCGGGGCTGGTGGCTGGGCTCAGCGGCGTCTCTCCCAGCTCGGATGTTTTGTAAGGGAGGCCAGAAAGGAGGGAGCGGTGTGTCCGCACAGCCTGGCACAGCAAGAGCAGAGGGAAGGGGAGATCTGGGGAAAAAACGGGCACGTGGAGAAACTCATTCGCTGTTTCCGCCCTCTCTGCTCATGGAGCACCTCGCCAGACCTCGCTCAACCAAGGGCTGCTAACTCCCCGCCGCGTCGCCGGGCTGTCCGCGGGGAACGTGGCCCTGAGCCTGCCGTGAATTGCCTGCGACTGGGTCTCGGAGTGTCCCCCCAGCTCCATCCCTGCCACAGGTGGCCTTGGGAAAAGCACTTGGCGGCTCTTTGTCCCCTTTCCCTCTCTGCGAAGGTTTCCTTTGTTCCAATTAGTCCGTAGGCTCTCCAGGGCCGGGGATCCTCCCGGAGCCTGTTTGCACAGCGTTCGCCCCAGCAGCCCCGTGCTGCCTCTGTAAATACCAGCCGTGCAGCGCAGCCGGCAGCCGGGCGGCTCTGGAGGTCCCTCTCCCACCAGGAGTCCTGGCCGAGCAGGAAGGGAAGCAATTCCCCTCCTAGCACAGGAGAGAGGAGATTCCCAGATGAGCAGAGGGCTTACTTTTGCTGTAATTTGACAGACCCTGCTTCTGGGGTGCTGATGCTTTTAGGACATGGAGGGGAATGGATGGGTTTGGGGGCTGAGCTATTTATTCTCCGTGTCAAGGGGTAGCAAATGTCAACTGAGCATCCCTTTTGCACTAGCCCAAGGAGCAATGCTCCCAGCCTGGCTTAGGGACGGAGCTCCTCTCTCACGTGGGGTGGAATTCACTCTGCAAAGCTCCCAATGAGCCCAGCCCCTCCTGCCAAAACCCTGCTGAGCTGGGGACTAGCGAAGGTGGGTCCAAGCGGGCTCTTTTGTGCGACAGCTGGAGCCCAAATAGGCGGCTTTGCTGGCACAGTCAGGATGTTTGCTCTCCCCGCTGACCTCTCCCGTCCACCTCCTGCCCTCTCTCGGCAGCTCCTCCGCAGCACGGCGAGGTGCCAGTGGGGATGGACAGGGGGTCTGCCAGATGAGGGGGGGTTCCCTGCCAGAAAGCTTCAGGGAGGCCTTTGCCGCCCTGGGGAAGTGATGCCGATGGCCAGGCAGCAATGCCGCAGCTCTCAGCACTTGCTGGACTACCATTTACTCACCACGCTGGGGCAGGAGGTACCGAGGGGGGAGAGAGCCCCCAGGAGGGGATTTGCACGCTGATTTGGGGAGGGAGCTGGGGGCCATACCCCCTGCCTAGCGCTGACGTCGCAGTGGACCCTGAGTGTGAGGATGCAAAAGAATCGGCACTGAGCTCCTGGCATGGCTGTGCCTCTGGGGAAATGCAGCCCGCTCCATGGTGGGAAGGGGCCAGCACGGTCAGGCCCTTCATCCACAGGCTCACGGGTCTGATCCTGAGCCTCACCAACTTCACTGCAACAAAAGGGCCTCTGAAAGGCCAGCCAGGGCCCTTTCCCCGCCGGCTGCACCTGCGCGAG
>NW_010512477.1:0-25329 GCF_000687285.1 Phaethon lepturus | reverse complement strand
ATGAAAAGCTGGACGTGAGCCAGCAATGTGCTCTGGCAGCCCAGAAAGCCGACCAGATCCTGGGCTGCATCCAAAGCAGCGTGGCCAGCAGGTCAAGAGGTGATTCTGCCCCTCTACTGTGCTCTGGTGACACCCCACCTGGAGTCCTGCGTCCATCTCTGGAGCCCTCAGCACTGGAAAGACCTGTTGGACTGGGTCCAGAGGAGGCCACAGAAATGATAAGAGAGATGGAACACCTCTGCTGTGAGGACAGGCTGAGAGAGTTGGGATTGTTGAGCCTGGCGAAGAGGAGGCTCCAGGGAGAGCCTGTGGTGGCCTTCCAGTACTTAAAGGGGGCTAATAGGAAAGATGGGGACAGACTTTTTAGCAGGGTCTGTTGTGATAGGACAAAGGGTAATGGTTTTAAACTAAAAGAGGACAGATTTCAACTAGATCTAAGGAAGAAATTTTTCACAATGAGAGTGGTGAAACTCTGGCACAGGTTTCCCAGAGAGGTGGTAGATGCCTCATCCCTGGCAACATTCCAGGTCAGGCTGGATGGGGCTCTGAGCAACTTAATGTACTTGAAGATGTCCCTGCTCACTGCAGGGGGGTTGGACTAGATGGCCTTTAAAGGTCCCTTCCAACCCAAACTATTCTAGGGTTCCGTGAGTCTATGAGTCTATGATTCTAAATTCTTCTGAAAAAGGTTCCAGGGAAGTAAGAAATAGATGTAGTTCTATAGAAGTATAAAACAGGTACATTTAACTTTGAATGGCATGCAGCAAAAATGCTTTTCAGGGTGTCTTTCGATTCGTGCCAATTTGCATTGGTAAAATGTCTAAGTAGTTAACAGATTTAAATAAGAGCTTTGAAGAGAGGCTTTATATTCTGCATAAAAGATAGGTATTCAGCAGAGTTTACTGAATTTTTTAAGCTTTAAGTGGTAAAAAGAGTATATTTCAAGATGAAAATCTATTTCTTCATGTACACTCATGAAGGTTTTTTATGGAGACACTATGCTAAATGCTCGAGTCTGAGTTGGTAAGTTACAGAGACAATCAAACTGTATAAAAGTAATTTTTTTAAATGCCCGTGTAATTAAGCTTGTCATATGCAACCTCAGTAGTATTTGGGGTTATATTTGTAGCTGTGGTTATTCATGGAAATGTTGCTGAGAAATCACAAGTATTACAGATTTTAAAATTAAATTATAATAATCTCAACGTTGTTGAAAGAATGTCGCTGAGACACCGGCTTGTATTTCAAAAAGATAATGGGCAGCACCCCACTAATGTACATCAAATATCTGTGCTACAGCATCTACTTCAGATCTAAATACTGTTTTGAAGAAAAGCTTGCACACTACGAGTAGATGATATACACATGTTTGATTGTATCCTGTTGACCCCATTTTGACGGGACATTAACTGCCATTATGCAGTTCACTTGTATTTCACCTGATATGTCAGCCACAGTCCGTAGTAAAGACTCAAGGCTTCACAGAGTGTTCAGACAATATAGCCAAGATTTGCTGGGAGATCAAGACCAAGTATTTGCTCTGAAGCACATAGCAGAATGGTTTTAGTGTAAATAAAGTTGTGCAAGGAAGCATGAAATTGAGAGAGTTCTTGAAGCCTCTGGGAATGGAGGGAGCTAGTGCTTCTGCTACATTTGACACTCTTGGTTGGGTAATTTGTCTTCAAAATGGGGTGAAATGGGATAAGAAATCAAGAAGTGCCCATTATGCAGACCCTTTAACTTCTTAGAAGGTTATAATGTTGCGAGCCAGTAAAATGCATGGCCAAGGGAGAAACTATTCCATCAGTGAAAGGTTATAGTGATATGAAGTGACTGTATCAAAAAATTTACAGCAGTTTAGTTTTAGCTGGTGTTTTTGGTTTTAATAGATTAACTTCTATTACTAGCAAAATTCTTCACTATTATTAGTGCTGCCTTGCTTTAATTCTTTAAAGCAGTTCAAAAGTAGTACTTACAAGTTGTTTCACAGAACTTTGAATGGGTTCCTTGCCTACTGGGCGTATCACTGCAGCTCAGCTAGAGCAAGCAAGAAAATTAATAAACCCATGTTTTCTGAAATAAGCAATTTTAGAGTGTCTGAACAAAATGCATCTGTGTGAAGTGATACAAGGTAGGAAATGGGCAGGCTGATAGTTGGAGACAGCTCATCCAGCTGTAGATTTAATCTCAATAGATGGTTTACATTGAGTTCTTAACATTTCATTCAGAATAGATAAACAATGCTTGTAGATCAATTAATTTATAATGGCAATTTTTGAGGCTCTACTTCTCGTATTTTAATAAATTGAGCTTATGTTCTTAAAGCAGTTTTGTTTGGAAGTGCAAGATAGAGAAAATATAAATTTCTTTGCCAGTCTTCTCTATGGACTTTCGGTATTTGGTTTGGAACGTTTGGCTTCTCAGCATTTAGCCGTGCATGATGGGGGGTGTGGGTGTGGTTCTAAACTAAAATGTCTGTGATTACACTGAAAAAGAAAATATAGATGGCTTAATTAAAGTACCTATATATAGTCATCCAGTGCCGGTTGAAATGCCGTGGCATACTGTTTTTGACCTCCAGCTGTCACTTCAGAAAAGCACAGGCCTTTGTATACGCCATGGCATAATGCCTCATTCTTGAGTATCCTAGAACATCCCACGTAACACTAGCCATCTTTGTTTAGGCACCTGAATTGACACCAAAGTTATATTACTTACTATATATCCTTCTCTCGGAGAAGGATACAGTTGCTTAACCATAGGTGCTTCATGTCATTAAAGGTGCATGATACTGTACATACAAGGTCACTAGAAACTTGTATTTAGGGAACAAGTATTCTTTGGATGGGACTCAGTTTCAAACTAGAATGCTTAAATTTAGTTGTATACTACACAGGTGCTTACAAGTGAGCCAAGTATCTAAATTCCTATCATAGTTAATGGAGGTCTAAGTAAATACAGACAATGGACTCTAACAACCTATTTATTAGTCTCAATTCAATGTCCATGCTTGACATCTCAGAAGGAAGTAGACACTGCTTAGGTAATTGAACCGAGATCAGGGATTAGCTCTCAGGGACCTAACTGATTTGGCCAAGGACACCTTCTGGTTCCTGCACATAGGTGCTTGGTGCTACCTGAGCCACTGCAGGTTTTCTGGGACATTTTTCCAGGGCTGGCAGGTATGAGACAGCACTTACGTCACTTGGGGAGTAGCAGCTGAAGGGCAGGCAGAGTACCCTAGAGAATTTCAAATGTTGCTAGATACTTATGTTCAGAAAAATGAATCAAAATTGCATCCGTGATGATGATAGTGGGAGCCAGGGCATGTAAATAAATATAGGTATCTTTACCTGAGAGTTGAATCTCATCCTTCATGTCTGTTTTTTTGCTCTAATGTAGTTGTCCGTTGCATTTGAGACACCTGTGGTATTCTGCCTGTCCTCTAGCTGCAAGCCCAGAAGGGCACAAATCTTTCCTAGATCTTGCATCACATTGACCAGGATAATGCCAATATCTCAGATAAAATAAAGCATGTTGAAGGGCCCTAGACACTTTATGTTAGGCAACTGGGGGAAATCCTTAATACATATGTCAATGAAGTGGTAACACTTCAAGAGTTTCAGAATCTGAAATTGAACCTGATTTGAAGTATAATGGCAAGTGACTTGTAAGTGTAAGTAAGTTTGTTAAGACCTCAGAGCATTTGGAAACAGGCAGGGGGAAAAAAAACCAACCAGTCTTACATATCTGTACATTAAAGATGATTATTACAATTTTTTAAAGTGTTACCCTTCCAAAAAATTAGATAAGTCAGGTATCCCATAAGTAAGATTTACTAAGATTTTCACAAAGAAAATAGGCATATCATGCAATATATATGCAATCCACATAGTTGTTTACTATAAACCCAAGATTTTATGTGATCTGGGAAACAATCAAATCAAAACATTAAGGACCCAAAAAGAAAGAAACTGGTATTCATCACAGAAAGGTTGCTATTTCAAAAGTTGAGTGATAATCTAGAATACTTAAAGAGGGTAGTTCTCACCTCAAGGTGAGGAGTGGCAGGACAGGTAGTTGTTTTCCCACCAACTGAGGTGTAGAAATGCTGCCGGCTTCATTCTCGGCTGTTTTTGCTGTAGCATTCACTGTCGTATTAGTTAAACAAAGACTCAAATCTCCTCTGGGAACATATGAGAAATGAACTGTCACTTTCTTAGTAGATATTGAAACTAAAAAGCATTGATACTAGTAAGTTTTATAGAGAAAAGAATTTGTGTTTGCACTAAATGTTGACACCGATGCATACATTTTAGTGCACATGCTGTTTTTTCATGTGTTTCCTGTAACACAGTGTGGCCTTTGTAGTAGCATTGTCAGGGGTATGGTGTCAGCTAACTGAGAATAGCTCTTTTTTCCTAGTTAGAGAGGGCAAACAAACTGACAAAGAAGTACTTTGGGCTTTAAAAGTAGAAGTATATATAGAGCCTTTGTTAAAGGATTAAAAAAAAAATCAGATTATGATATGCATAAAAGCAGATTAGAGTAAGGACATTGGTCTGTTACGGTTCAGAGGACTGCATCTTTTACATTTGCTGCCATGGAGAGCTGCCAAGCTGCCACATCTCTGTCAGCATCAATTCTAACCGCAGATGCTCTTTTCCTTTTTTACTTTGGGAAGTTGTTGAGCACAACCTATTACTCCCAGTAAGCCAGGCGAGTCCTGTCCTACCTCTAGTCCTCACTGCTGCTTGGAAGAGTCTACTGTTTCATTACATTCTAGTGCAGAGCTACTGGAATGCTTTTATAACCTGTCCATTACCCATCATACAAATCGTTGCCTATTTCACTACAATTAACCTGGCACTAAGTGTCTTGGGTTCTTGACAGTCTCTCACCTTTGCTATATTTCTTGGCTTTGATTGATTTGCTAAGTGTTTTCCATAATCCTTTGACCCTGTAGGTTTTGCTTCCTGAATCTGCTGTGTTCTTACAGACTGGCTCTGTAGTAATGATTTGGACTTTTTATCTTTACAGTCTGTCCTTAGGTTTCTGGCACTTAGTATTTACCTTGGTGCAAAAGCTTGGTTCCTTACTGCAGCTTCCTCCATTATATAGAGAGGATGCAGTTATACGTAGCTGCTTATCTGTAAGTGACTTTAGACTGACTGACCGACATTCATAATCAACCATAAACTGAAACAGAGAATCGCCTGGTTTACAAACTGTGTTTTTGTCTTTAGACAGAAGTATCATTTTTATAATTAGACCACAAGTAATATTCTTTACTAATAACAACATTTTGGTTCTACAAATGAGGAAAACAAAATACTTTATTTGTAGTACAGAGGGACTAAAATAAATAAACAGTGTTTGGCCCTGATCTGATAATTTTCTGGGGTTTTCATTTTGTTTTGTTTTCGTTCCCCTAAACTGGCTTCATTTAATACTGAATTAATGTGCTGTCTCTCCCTTGGTCATAATTTCTGTATCAAAAATTCTGCTTCTAATGCCTCACATTATTGTATTTCCAATCTGCTGCTGTTCTGTGCTATGTGATTTGATACCATGTGTGAAGGACTTGGATCAAAGTAGACATTTATTTTTACAGGGCTGGAAGACTATATCCAGTGAGACTCAGAGGCTTATCCTCATTCATTTATTTTTTGTTAAATCATTATGCTTTGATACACATTCTCTGACAGTCTTTATAGTTAAGTAGGAATTTAGAAAACCACGCCTCGGCAACTTCACGGTATGTACATTTTCTGCTTCTGCTTTACCTATACTGCTTAGTAACAACCTATAGCCGAGTTACCTATGGCCATAGTTGCATTGTTTGGAGACTTTTGCTGCATTACTATGAAAAGATAATTCCTCTGTCCACTAGCTTTCTGTTACATGGATTCTCAGGAAGCATAATCTGCGATTACACTTAACCTTCTTGATCGCTTTCATAGTAGGGGATGACTAAAGAAAAGAGTTGCGAGCACCATGAGATATCAAAAACTTGTAGCACCTTCCAGTACGTGTAACTCTGTGGTAACACAGTAGAGCTGCTAGGGAAGAGGGACGGGTGGTCCTCTGCAAGCTCTGCATCATCTCACAACTCACCTGCACTTGAACGCACTAGTCGCACAATTATAAGTACATAGGGATATCTACCCTGTAATGAACTTCAAAATGTCATCTCTAATCTTTTGTAATTGTTTTGCTTTGCTTTGAATAGTATTTTTTAAAGTGATGCAACCTGAATTGCGTGCAAGGTAGAGAGACACAGATGGCTGTGAACCCATCTTGTTAGAGTTTGTTAAAATAAAATGGCAGATGTACCTTAGAAATTGAATACAGGTGCTGCATAGAGAAAGTTATTACTTTGTATCTGACTTTGGCTGGAGACAGCTGGTGCTACATCTTTTTTTCTCTCTTTTTTTTTTATAATGGGGATTCAGGCATTTTATTTGTTCTCATCTGATATGT
Source organism: Phaethon lepturus (assembly GCF_000687285.1). NCBI lineage: Eukaryota > Metazoa > Chordata > Aves > Phaethontiformes > Phaethontidae > Phaethon > Phaethon lepturus. The sequence goes on along the minus strand of NW_010512477.1, from coordinate 18,846 downwards.
CACTTTCAAAACACAGTTAAATGGCTCTAAAGATGACTACCAACTGTAATAAATAAAGAAGGACTTGATTTTCAGATTTGCCAGGTATCCACAACTCCCAGTGATTTCAGTACGTTTTTTCAAATTGAGGTCCTCAATCAAAAAAATAAAATGGAAGCATTTTGTTTCAAATGTATTTCTGTATTTGCACCTGAGTCCAGGTTAATCAATATAAACAAAGTTAGACAGAATGCCTATAAGTTTTGCAAAGGAGATGATTTTTGATACATCAAAATACTGAAAATTAGGTCGTTCTGTACTTCCTGCATGGTACTTCATGTCATATCTTCAACTCCCATTTACCCTTTACTCTGAACAGAGCTAACTGCAGAATTATATCTTATATTATTAAATCAGGAAGATTCTGTGGGACTCTGTGTCCATATATCATCACAATTTAGAAATCAGAAAAAAAAAATAAAATTAGTGTCTTCAGTTATATTGACTGACTGAGCTGAAGAGAAACAGGACACTAAAGCACGTTGTTTAGATGTGGACCAGAAAGACAAAAGTGAAAAATCGTCTACTGGTTAGAAACAGTTGTCTTTAGTTTCGTTCTGCTAACCAGTAAAGCCATTTGAGAGAAAAGGGTGGTTGGCAGCTGGTGAAAGGCGGGGATGTTAGTCAAGCGGAAGCGGGAGGATCACTATTCTGCACGGAGCTGACCGAAGCGGGTGGTGAATGCCTATGAAATGTTCAGGGGTAGCTGGCAGGGTGTCACAGGGGAAAATGGAACACGCGATATCTTTATTCAGTCCATAACTTTTACTGTCTGGTATAATAATGGGTTTTAGTTTCCAGGCTCATCTGTTGAAGGTATTTTATAGACCTCACTTGAGGCTCGGGACAGAGAGAACAGTGATAGAGAGACTGTTCTGTGAAAAATGGTTTCCTCCAATGCCTGGATGTTTCTGTTGTCTGCCAACTGGCTCTTCGTTTTGAGATGTGGTGTTCGTTTGGTTTCAACTTTATGGCTTCTACAAGGACATTCTGTGCACTGACTGAAATGTATTACAGCCTGGGATGAAGGGCTATAGGGCATGTAGCTTTTGATGACCCAGTTGTCCAACTAATTAACCGTGGTAGCTTAGGAGATGAATTGAAAAGTTTTACACTTCTTGTTCTCACATCACATCAGTGATGTGAGATGTTTGTTAATTTTGGGGAATTCTCCCTCTAATAGTGTTAGATGAAGTTAGAAGATGCTTTCTAGGATAAGAAAAAGCAGAATGCCAGGAAATCTTCTTCCAATGTATGAACTTCTTTTCTGTATAGATTGCAACAGGTTAATTACTTTCTTTTAAAACAGATTTCAGCGTAGAATGATATGTAACACTAAAAATGCTCAGTTAAACAAGGTTGGAAGGTCTTTTTCATGGCAGGGGTTGGTGGTGTAATAAGGATACGTAGAATTCATCTATAATTCAGGTCTGTTCTGATACAATCCTGTTTTTCCAGAGGAGTACTGAGTGGAGGTCATTTTTCAGTTATTAAAGTAGTGTTCTCCTCAAATCAAATGCTCTTGTGTTTGAGACCCTAACTGTATGCCACTTTTTCTTTGATTTGTCTGGGTGGTTACTGGTGCTATACATGCATAACATGCAGAGAGAGGCTTACAGGCATTCAGCTGGTCATTGAATTTAAGAAACTTTCAAACATTCTACTAATGCTGAAGAAAGACCTTGCGACACATACTTAACTTGGAGCATATTAAAATGAAGATGTCTAAAATTATCAGTCCTCTTTGAAACATAACAGCTTGTTCATCATTAATTTACCAAAGTTTCTTTAGAAATTAATATATAGGAATGCAGTGTAAAATTCTTCTGTCATGTTCTAAATTTGCTTACATTTTTTCCTTTGGTAAAAATCAACACCATTAAAAAATTAAATACTCTTTGTGTGAAATACTGCAAGTTCTTAAATAATTAGAAAACCTATATTCTGGTGTACTGACATATCTCTGATTATGATGCCAGCAGCTCTGGGCAAAATCATATTTTGTGGGTAGTACTGTGAATCAGTGGGTATTTTGATTAACCACTGGAATAAGCAGAGCTCTTTGAAGCACCAGTTATGCAATGCCTACATTCATATAGTCCAACAGACTTCTACCTAGATTTTGTGTCAGTGGTACAGAGAAACAAATATTAGGATTGAACGTTGCTAATCAGATGGCTAATTTTTTTTAAATTCACAGTGATGCATTGGTAGTATCCAAACTCTGTAACTGTTAGACATAAATACATGGCTTGTGATTACTATTTAATTTTAACTGTAGTTTTCCATCTAGATTCATATTTTTTATGCTGGAAATAATATTTCCAACTAGAACAAAAGTTTGCTTTTAAGCCTTTTGCATTAGTCCCCCTGAATATTGTTGATTAGTTCTGCTTTTTGAAGTGATAGCATAAAATCTGTTTCCTTTAAAAAGAGTGATACTGATTTTTCAGTAGTCTCACACTGTACTTAGTATGTGTCTGAATACACTGTGAGCATCAGCAGCTGAAGACTTGCTCTGCTTTGCACTTGCTATCATGTTTCCCATTGGCCACAACCATTTTAAAGTATTTAAGGGAAAAAAAAAGAGTATATTAGTACCAAAACATAAGAAGAGGTTTCATTATTTAAAAAAGAATAAAAAACATCACTATACATTTGCACTCTAAAATGACCAAAATTAATAAAAAATCTACTACAGTAAAGGTGTTGGACATGAAAAGACCCAATGCAGTGTTCAAAAATGAATGAGAAGCTGCGTGTCTAGGAGGTCACGGTAAGATGCACACTCAGTAACTAGCAACCAGGATATTTCTGGCACTGGATTTCAGTAAACGATTAAAGTGGTGATAAAGGCCTGCTATAGACCTTTGAAATTATAATGATAATAATCCTTAAATGAGATAGATAAATGGCTAGGGAAAAGGTAGGACTGCATAAAAATGTACTTTGCATTTTTTAGTTTGTTCATTCATTCTTATATATATCTGTGATGGCTGGGTAAAAATTTTAGCAGTTGAACTGAAAGTCAACAGTACTGATTTAGTCATTCTTGTCCCAGGAAAGCTTAGCTCATTGGACAGGTATCACACCTTCCTTTCCTCCTTATATATTCTAGTACAAGGATGGATTTAACATTGCATTCTTGCCTCATGAACTGCATTAAAAATAACAAGATTCCTATATCGGAATAGAGTTATCCATGGCATTGAGATTATGCCGCTATCATTGTTACAGTTATATCCATATCTTGCTTTATATGCATGCAACTTTCTTAGCTAGGAAAGTCCCTTAAATTCCTTAATAAATGAGGCACTCCTGAGACTTTGGTTTCAGGACTCCCAAGGACGCTTGTTCATATGGCTTGATCCGAAGTCCTCTGGAGTTGCTGGAAGCCCGTTGACTTCAGTGCAATTTCCATCTGACTCATATGCAATTATGAGCCCCTGTATAATGAAATTAGAACAATCGGTTATCTATCATTTTTGCAAGTGTAATGACTGTTGGCGTACTCAGCTTCATTATAAGGGAAGGCTGCTGGTAGAGAGACTTGAGAAAGCCAGATGGATTTACTCAGGTGTTGGCAAGGTATTAGTCTTGAATGTTGTTCTTTTCCTTCTTTAACTCAGCAAGAATCACTTATCATCTATTGCTCTGCCATTCTGGAATATTATACCGTGACTGTAATGCCGAAACGCTGTTTGCATACTGTTCCAGACCATGACTGTTGGCAAATCTGACTTGCTTCTGTGGAATTTGCAGATTACTTTGGAGGCAAATATGTCTTCTCTGATACTTTTCAAGTGTTTTCTGCTCTTTTTTTTAATTTTATTTTTTCTTTTTACCTTTTTCTTCCTCTGCTTTGTTATGCAGAGCCAGAAAATTTTTTTTGGTCCCTTCATACTTCATTATTTGTGACAGAGTGTGCCTCGGGAGAATCTGCATCACTCCAGGTAATTTCATCAGTGTCAAAATGGAGGTTAGCCAGTGGCCTTGACACTGCAAGTTAGTCTTTCATGGAAGATTTAAACAGACAACAATAAGGCGTAGGGTGGTATCTTTAGACTAGACCATGGAGAACTCAAATGTCAAAAGCATACAGCATTCTCTTTAGTGTTTTCAAATTTTCTTGAAGGTTTTACATTTGCAACAAGACATATACTTTGAAAAATCAAAACAGTAGTGGTAATTTCCAACAAGTTGTCAAATTTACATTTCAGAATCTCTTTCTCTCCTCTTGTTTGGATGTAATAAAATACCATAAAGTCTGACAGTCACCCACACATACTAATATACTAAGACCCTGTGAAATAAAACCGCAAACTTTAAAGTGCTGACTTTCAGCTCCTGCAAGTACTGTGTAGTTATCACACAAACACAGTATTTTATTTGCACACTAAAAAAGTTAACTTAGTATTTGGAATGTAGCAATACTGAAAACAATTCTGAGTCTTTAAGATATTTAATCTGAAATGTCATTAAATATTACTCGGGTTATCTCATTAATACAGAGGACAAAAAGACTTCTACAATGGAAAAGCTTATGATGTGTGTTGCTGGTAATTTGTATTTCCCATTTTGTAATAAAAATTAGTCCAAAATGTGGCTTATTATGTAACTTTTCAGAACATATTCAGTAATAATCTGGTTTGTTTTGCATGTACTGATAATTCTTTGGATAAACAAATTTATAAAGTTGTTTTTCCATCATAATTCCTACATAGTCCCTTAATGATAAATGATCTGGGTGCATGAATAAGGAGTTAGGCAAGTTGATCCTATTACAGGCTGAAATGTCAATTTTTTTTTTTTTTTTTTTTTTGAAGAAACTCTCTTGCCTGTATTTAGGGGTCAGTAAATAAGGGGGATACAGCCCTACCTGATTAGGGCTGCAGATGCGAAAAATCAGTTCAGATAGGTTCAGGATAAGTTTTTGTTTAAGGAACAGATGCAGATTTTTGTTCTCCAGAATATATTTTGTTTGCACAACAAAACATTATATCAAGGACTGTCTGAGATTTAAAATAACAATTATAATCTAACAAAAAATAGAAAAGCAGTCCAGAGAAACTGAACTGGTGTTCAGTTACTTGTAGAATTGGTGTCTGGGGAGACCTCATAAGATGAGACAGAATTGTGTGTGGCTGAAGGGGCACTTCCTCCAAAGTATCACCTTTTGTATCTGCTCTCTTTACATTTTGCCAACTTGATTTACTTACTTAAAAATATTGTTCTTTTTATCAGTTTTGATTATGAGTCTCACTTTGTTTTAGGGTCCCTATTTTTGACAAGTCAATAATCCTCCATCTGTTAGAACTATTAATGTTACATTAGTTGGTTGCCATGGAAAAATTGTCTACAGTCTGGCAAGGCTTAAAGTGTGGTATGTGCCCATTCTTTATCTGAACAGATCCCTTCTTTGTATTCATTACCCATAGCACTCCATAGCACTTCTGGAAGAATGCTGAGACCTTGTATTTGAATCTTGGTTTGGATATTTATCCAGTAATTCTGTAGTCCCCTGTTACACGTTCATGTACAGTTATGCTATACTTTAACTATTATTACTGTAACATAATCTTCAGATAATTCTATCAGTGCTAAGTGTATCAATGTCCAGTGATGATAATCTCTTGTAAAAAGAACTTTTTTAAAATTTTGATGGTCACAGAAACAGCAAGAGAGCTTTAAAATGTGCCATATCTGTATCAAAAAGCAAAACATACTTGTAGCTAGTCCTTCCAACAACATGACTCATACCAGAAGTGTGCAAGAATACAGAATGGGACACGCCACACTGAAACCCATATCAAACTCATCTATTGAGCAATGGAGCCTGTTGACTGACAGATGAGTGACCATAGTGAGCAGAGAGGTTTTGTGTAATCAAGCTGTTGCTGAGGCAGTCTTTTCCTTTTTGAGTCTGTTTTATTATTAGACTTGCAAAAAACTTGACCAAACAAGATGCTATTGCAAATCTTTCTTCCTGGTAATTATTTAATTTCTAATGTAGGCAGAGGCATATGACTTGTTAATATGTAATATGTATGCATTTGCATGCTGTTTGGTGTTCTTCTGGATGGAAGACATCCCAGTTAAATCCATCTCTGTATGAGTTGATATGACAATATCAAGTATCTATTAAAAATAATTAACAAATAATTAAAAACAATTAAAAAGGAAGAATAAAAATTAATAATTTTAAACTGTATGGAGGTATCTGGAGATTTACCTCAATAAAAAGCTCCCAGTTCGGGTGTTGCTGGCACCATGTAAACCAGAAATGATTCTACCTTCCCATGAAGAGTTCCAGACTCATCAAGAGACAGCTGTCAAAGAAGGTTTCTCTCTCAAACCCTGTTCTTTTTGCATTTCTTATGTTGAGCTCTTAATGTTTCATTGTTGTGGTTTATCTGTTTGGTATTTTTATGTTCATCAGTAGTACTCTCTCAGCTGCTGGAATTACATATTTTCAATTTATATATAGTGTAATGATGGAAAGAAAGGTACAGCAAAACAGTGTATTTAGAAATAACAGGAGACATGAATGGGCTTTTCACTTATTTTTAACTTCTCTAAGTTAAAAATTCAGTGGCAAACATGGAAACGCTTCCTTATGTTTTTAAACACAAACTCAGGAAAAAAAACCAAAAACCAAACTTGAAAAGAGAGATTAATCTCCCCAGCCTTGACACATCCAAAGCATAGGTGAGTAAATCTCAGCCAGTTCCCTAGGCTTCTTTTAAAGTCAGCAGAGATAAGCATTCCAGAGAGTAATTCATCTTACTCTTAGATGCCTTTCTTAGCATGAGATTAATTTCACTTCGTGGATTGTAAAGGGAGCCTAGAATGACTAGCTGAGACTTAAATGCTCAATCCGGAGTTGCCTAAACTAGGGCTAACTAATCTGTCCCACCATTTAAGGCAGAAGGCACTGTTAGACCATTTAGCCTGAATTTCTGTATATTACATTTCACTCAGTGGCTGAATCCAGCAATTTCAGCTAAAGCTGACAGGAAGCTGAGCTGATATTAAGGTCAGCTTCAGCTCATCTATCTCAGAGGGTCTAGTTATCACGTATTAATCTGAATTCCAAAACCTGTATTGGAACATATGCTTCTGCAAGAAAGTGGATGGGTGAAGTCCCAGCCTTCTATTTTTCTACCTCTGACGCTGAGCTACGACAAAATCTGTCTCCTATGCAAGTGAGCTGGGTTTTCTGATTGTAAATGATGAATACAGAGAATTATTCTATTCCAACTACTAAGACCATGTTTCATTCTAGTTGATTGTCTTGCCTACCTGTGACTTCATTCCAGACATGAAATAATTGTTGCAAATCTTTGCTCTGCTTCAAACAGCTTTGTGTTCATTTCACATTCAGTAACGTTGTTCTCTCCCAGGCAATAACGAACAATATCCTCTCAAAACACCATTTCCATGTATTAGGTGCGAAAAAGTCCCTCTGAATGCTATCGTTTCCAATCTATTTTTGAGAATTTGGTGCTTGCTGCATCTTAAGTTTCATTTTCCCACCTTCAAAATATTGCCATATTGAGACTCAGTTAATAGCAAATGCAGCAGCTTAAAATCCTCTCTGATTCCAGTCTCATTACATTACACCTGTTCAAAAAAATCTCTTTACTAGCCTTCTATACAATTCCTTATAGACTTCAAAGTGGCTTTTTTTTTCCCTTACAAATACTTCCACAATAGTAGTCCAGTATGCTGTGGCACTCTGACTACCTTTTATCACATGTTGCTACTTCTCCATCTAGGCATGTATGCATCAGACTGTTATTGAAAGGTCCTCATTATCAGCTGGATTTAGTCTTTAGCAGCTATAGCTTTGACTGCAGAGTTACCCTATGATCCAAATTCAGCACACTGACATTGTGCTGTCTTTCAAGTCCACATTTAAGGAAGATATGCTGGAGATTTTTAATGAGTTTTTAGCCTGTCAAACACAAGATGTCAACTGTGAAGAAAGCCCTTGATGTCTGTGATTTTAGTACTGAGAACATCTACGATTTAATTTATGATGTAATAGTCAGCATTCGCCAGAACAAATCTTGTGCCAGGTTTTGGGTTGGTTCTTCAAATAAGTTCAGTTTCAGTAAATCACTGACTTTGCTTGGTTTCTGAGGTAAGGGAAATTCAAAAGATTGACTGGTCATCTAGTATCATTGTCTCAAAATATAAGACAACTTAAAATATGCAACAGTTGCAATACAACTAGAAGTATTTCTCAGCTTGACGGTTGACAGGCTTCCAATGCCTGAAGATGATCCCTTTTTTTCCTCATTGTTTGTGATGTTTTCATACTGAACTGCAAGTACGGCAACAAGCCTTTTTTCCTATCAAACTAATTTCAGTCAGCTTCTGACTCCTCAAACCAGAGGTTCACCACCAAAATGCCTAAGGGACACAAGTTGCTCTTGCAGACATCTATACAAATCCCAAACAATACACTCTTGCTTTGCATAACTGGGATTTATGTGCTCTTGTTTAGCCACCTCCTCCTCTGGCTTGCTCTCCTTTCACAGAGCAGCTTAATCTTTCCCGGCCTCATCAACCATCACTATCACATGTATACACAGTAATACAGTGGTGTTTACAGCCCTTTTACCCCTGGATGCTGTCCCACTTGATAAATATCAGCAACTGAACACACTTGGAGTTACAGGGTTCATCAGAGCTCAGCTTTCTGCCAAACTTGAGCACTGCAGATGATATTTATGTGAGTATTGCAGCACACAAGAGGAAAATATTTAATGAAGAAAATCCCCTCCTCTTCAACCTTTGCCGTATCTTAACGTTAGTTATTGTTTTTTCCTCTTTCTCTTTTACTCAAGCTGTGGTCTATTTATTCTGACATAAAATCAGGGTTACTTTAGTTGATCAGCAGTCATGTTAGCAACCTGTGTCGTGGTGGAGAGGGGATTTCCCACGGCACCTGGGAGTAGAAGGCTCTCGGCTTGGGCAGCAGCTCATCCTTCCCACCGGCAGTGGCTGGGGCACCGGTGGGAAGAGTAGAGGCACGGTTATGGAGAAGAAACAAGGATCTTTTATGACTAAAAGAGAAATATAGAAGTTTGAATCTACCAGGCCTGTGTACCTTCAGAACTCTAAGAAATCCAAATAGCTACATGTACTGCAGAATCACAAATATGTGAGGGGAGGCAGGGGTGGGGGTAGCAAATAGCATACAAATTCACATGAGAGTTAGCAGGAGGTTGGCTGTCAGCTGGTCTATTTAGTTCTTATTTAGCAGGAATACGAGTACCTGGTACAAATAGGAAGTTTGGTTATTTTCTTTGACACAGCAGTTCCCTGTTTTTACCAATCAGTGTATTCTGACTTTCTAGCTTCATCCATTTGCTATTTATGTACTAATATTCATTCAAAAGACAATGTGCTTCATACTAACCAATGGGAATGACAATATTAAAGTATCTTTTTAATATACTTCCCAATGATTCAGTGAGATTTGCTTATGTTCACAGCTAGCCAATATAAACATACAAATGAGAGTATAGTTGTATATATACAACTTTGTGATATGTGTTTTACATGTAAATATGCAAACATTAAAAAAACCCCAACTATAGTAGGGGACATTATTGATTTTTTACCTAGAAGTAGAACTTATAATACCTATCATTAGGGAATGGTAAAATCAAGGTCTGCACACATGAATGATAATATAGTCTTAGCTTTTCTGTTCACATAGATTTTTAACAGAAGCCTTAACCCAATGCCTCATTCTCTTAGGCTGCACTGAAAGAAAATGCTGTCTATAGGATGCTTGATTCATTTGTTTCTGGTTTGAAGATGTGTAACACCAGAGATGGAACTGATGTCTGTGAAACAGGACGATACCGTCATTAATACAGCCATGTTAAAAATAGTATCTTCGTAAGTGGAAAAATGAGACAAGCTTTCAGGAACCTATGCCCTTTTTCCATTCTTAAATTGAAGCAGCAGATTTTAAAGTTGAATACTCCTATTGAGAACAATTGCTCAGATATCTGTCAGTTAGAACATCTCTGGTAGGAAGAGGTAGCCTACAGAGCAGAGCCACAAGAGGAGAAAGTGAGAGGTGATAGACAGAGGAGAGGTTATCTCCCAGGGGAGAGAGAGAGACAAAGCTATAAAGCATGGCAGAGCCTGGAGGGAAGGAAAAGGAAATTCCTGGAACCTACACCTGAATGTCAAACATGCATCTTTCATCTAGTGCATGAAATAATACATTTGTAACTATGTTTCTTTCTTTCTAGATACTCCATGGAAAATGTGGGGTCAAATTTGCAGATCTGTTCTGTTTCCAATTGTAGATAAAATCATTTAAGACTGCTCTGAGTGAGGACAATGTTATAAATTAGTGTATGAAGAAGTCACATCTCAAGTGATCAAAACTTCGTACCCCAAACTAGTGAGCATCTTAGTACAACTGTGATTAATTTTCAAACTGGCAAATGGCTGTAATAAATTGAATCTTAGGAATTTGTATTTATGAAGCATTCATTCACTATAGCAAAAACTCCATGGAAACGGTGATGAAGAAATAATTTTACTTTCAATACAAGGTTTGAATAATGTGTGCTAAATAAGGTATGGGGTCAAACACTGAATAAGGAAAACAACAAAAAATAGCACCTTGAATAGCAATAAATGCAACTGGAAGCTTTGAGGAAGAAATATAATGAGTCATGTAGCTAAAATATTATGACGGATATGTCAAAGAGGCTATAAAGTTGCATATGCATAGGCAATTTTTCTGACAAACTTCTGAGTGCTTGAATACGTAACCATGACATTCTGCTCACAGAGGGGTGTGCGTACTCCAGATTAATAGAATTCTGCATATTTCTAACTTCTTAGAAAACAATCTGCCATCTGATCAGCTATAAATATGTTGGTAATGAATTAGGATCATCAGCATTTTTCTAATCAGTGCCACAAACTGCTTCAGCTTCAGGCAGTGGAGTAACAAGTAACAGTAGACGACTATGCATCATCTATGCACCAGCTGCTATGGATAATGGGACATAAGGAATCCAAAGTATAAAAATATTAAAGACCTTTGAAGTTCAATTACAAACTCCTTAAGAAAATGTACCTTACTGATTAGAGGCACTTCTGCCCATATAATATCAGCTAATCTGGTCCTCTATTTCTATATACCCGCATGTCTTGTTTTCTCTCTATCACAACTCCTATTTCTCATGCTTCTGCAGAGTATTCAGGCAATTACCTCTATTCTCATTTTACATTTATGCCAGGGAGTTATAATAAATAATTTTTAGTTTAAAAGCTGACCTCCCAGCCATAGCCAATCCTCTCATCATGGAACACAGTTGGGTTGGTCAGACACAACTCACCCCTGGTGATCCCGAGCTGGCTATTCCCAGACCCCTTCTTGTCCTTCATGTACTTGGAAATGGCTTCCAGGAGGATTTGATCCATAACCTTCCCAAATACTGAATGATGCTGACCAGCCCGTAGTTTCCCTCACCCTCATTGCTCTTTCGGAAGCTGTGTGGCACGTTCTGCTCTGTGGGTACTGTTTCACTCCCACAGACTGGGACACCTGAGAGCAAACCTGGCTAATGGAAACTGAGAAAAAGAGAAGTCGTCATTGAGTACCTTGGCCTTTTGCACATCTTTTGTCACTAGTTTTCCTGCTTCATTGAGCTGTGGACCTCCACTTCCCTTAGCCTTCCTTTTGCTGCTAATGTACATACAGAAACCCTTGTTGCTCTTCACCTCCCCAATTTGTTTCAACTCCAGCTGAGTTTCTGGTATTCATGCCTCTGTATTCTTCCTGGGTAGCTTATCCCCTCTTCCACCTTCTCTGTACTTTGTTTTTGCTTTTGAACTTATTCAGGTGTTCCCTGTCCATCCATGCTGGCCTTCTGCCTTGCTTGCTTGATATTCTGCACACTGGAGTAGACCATGCCTGTCCTCTGAGGAGGTTGTCCTTGCAGATGAACCAGCTGTCCTAAGCCCTTGCTCAGATCCCTGAGCAAGACAAATTCTTTTGAAGTTCAGTATTGTAATTATTTGTTTTGGTCACTCCTGTGAGCATTTTAAGCTCCACAATCTCATGGTTACTGCATTTCTTGTTTGCTTTTGAGTAGCAATTCCAATAGACCATCTTCCCGAGTCAGGTTGTCCATCACCTGTGTCAGGAAATTGTCATCAGCACGCTTCAGGAGGCTCAAGGGTTTACTTAATGTGCACAACTATTAAATCTTCTCTCCTCTCCTCTGCGCTCCGCTCCACTCCACAGCTATTTGCCCTTCCAGCAAATAAGAGACTTGTTATGTACTATAAGTAATGGGGCCTGTTATCATGAGGCCAGCTTTCCAAAGAAAGCTTCATCTGCTTCCTCTGCTCAGTCAGGTGGTCTGTAGCAGAAGCATACCACGGTGTCAGCTCTGTGTGTCTGTCCTCTGTTCCTTACCTGTAAGCTCTGAAATGGCTCATCACCAGTCCCAAGGCCAACCTCCAGGTGTTCAGTGCACTCCTTTGCACAGAGCTCACCTATTCATGCTTTCCCTGCTGGTCTTTCCTGAACAGCCTGTGTCCACCCACCGCAGCTCCCATCTGCTGCTGCAAGCTCCCCTGCTGCACCTCCTCACCGCACATGGGATCATTTCAATGGTATTTCCAATAAATAACACAGCCTTTTTTAAATTACTTTTGCCACTCAGTGGCTGTTAGGATAGCCACCAGATGCAATCATTCCTTTCATGAAATCCTGTAATGAAAATGTTACGGTTTTCTAGGGAGTGAGCAGCCGTTTAGGAAAGCCATGGAGCACTGAGGACCTCAGTCAGTCTCGGTTTTTCAATTGGTCAACAGTATAGGCTTAAAGATCTGAGCTTTCTTAAAAGTGGGAATGCACTTAATGGTAACTGAAAGCCTTTTTCTAAATAACTAAAAATTCACTCTTCACATTTGATTAAAAAAAATCTCCAATGAATTATCATATCACTAATAGGACAGAAGAGTAGCTATAAATATTGGACTTCTGAGGTGTCTTACCTCCCCCTAAGGAAATTAAGAGATATGATTTAAACTGTCCTATTATTACTATTATAAATTATGTTGAGTAGTAGGTACTTCGTATGCAGCTTGAATGTATATATAAATTCATTATTCTTCAAAATAGAGGCTCCATCAGCTAAATTCCACACTATATTGTAACATGTTGTGAAGACTGATAATATATATAATATGAGAAGCTTGCTATTAAAACTTTCCTAATATTATCACGTAATACTATGCAAATCTGTGGACTGAGGAAAATCAGAGGAGATAAGATCAAGGATAAATTTGTCTCATCTGATAATTTATGTCTATTCTGGGGATATACCATATATATTTGGCATATTTTGTATGAATATTTAGTCATTATGAAAAATGGGGATGTAAGCTTGCCAAACTCCATCCTAGTAGACACAGAAAGTGGTGCACAGGGGTGGTGCAGAACTAAAAAAATGGAATTTAGTATCTTTGTGTAATCACAATTTTGAGATAAAGAAATATTAACAATGTCAACATTTTCATGACCATTCTGTTACCTTAGGCTCAGCAATATGGTGGATGATTAAAGCGTATAAGAAAATGCAGTGAAAGCTGTGTTCTGAATTCCATGTCATTGTGGCAATGTCATCCTGTTTTGGTAACAAGAATAGTGTGTATCTGGGACAGGGCATAATAGTATTCCTAAGACTGTGACTGTAACGGCAGGCAGCCGCCAGGTCATCACATATGGCAGCACTCTTTTATCACCATCACAATTAAAGTCCATTCATCTTGGACAGTCAATGAAGACACACTGAATTAGAATGCAATTTAGATCTCTGAAGCACCTTACTTTTTTATCATAGTTTTATCATTGTTCCAAATATCAGCAGTTCTCAGATGCAGCAGAATATCAACATAAAGTCTGGCTCACTGCCAATATATGATCCATTATACTGCATAGAAAAAAACATTGTTCCTTTATCTTGATGTGACGTTCTTAAAAGAAACAGTTGAAAGGTGATACATTGTTCAGAAATCATCCTTTATTTTTCATTCTTTCATACTTCCCCTTTTAAAGAAATCATTTGTAAGCACTCAAAGCAGTATTATAACTTCTTAAGCAATTTTAAAACTACTAGTGATCCTACACGTTGTGTTGTCCCTATGTATTTCACACCTCTTGTCAACCAAAAGCAGATACTTCTGTGTGTTAATCCTGCTCTAACAACACCTGGCAGACTAAATTCTCACTCTGAAGCCCTGATCTTTAACGCCTGATTATGGGATATATTAGAATGTTTCTCTTACTATTTATAAGTCTTGGAACATTGCACATTTTATTTTACATAATATTTGCTACTATCCAGTCATTCTGTGAAGTATTTTTTTCCCTTTGTAATCATAGAAACCATGTCTCTCTCTCTCCTTAATGCAGGAGATAAATATAGATTCACAAGCATTTTGTTTGGGTTGTTTTATGGGAGGAGGAAGTTGTACTCCATTAAGTCTCTTCCTATTCCCTTTAAATCCAATTTGTATTTGTTTTACTATATATAAGCAGGGAATTTGTTTGTTAATGCATTATTTTTTTACTCTGTATGCCGAGCTATATCCCCTATATGATGAAATATAAGTCATAATACAATAAAACAAAGACAGAATTTATTTCAGAGAATTATTAAATATATCAAGTTGCCTAAAGTGATTTTCAAATCTTTGTCATATTTGTATTACATCTTGTGCAGTAATACACTCTTGATTCAAGGAATATTATAAAGAGGGAAAGTAGCCAACAGGACTAAGATACCTGAAGGAAATATTACATCCAAAAAAAAAAAAAGAACTATTATGTTATGAATCCACTTTTAAATTAACTGTTATGTCTTTCATTAACAAGGCAACATATGAACATTATTTAAGGGGTGTTTAACTGACTCCTATGATAGGTCTATTTCCGTGAGTTTAGCAAAGTCCCACAAATCCCAAAAGTCACTGCAACTGTGAGGCAAGAGCGTTGTTTCTAGTATGGAGTAGAGATGGGCTGCTGACAGCAGGCATGTAAATTTGAGTAAAAAGAGAGGTGGTAAATATGACTAGTTACAGCATAGTTTATCTACTGAAGTATCACAGAGCTTAAGCCCAGACAACAGAATAAAATATCCAGTCTGGCCTTTAGGTCTTCATCTTCCCCAGGGCTCGGTTCTGGGGCCGGTCTTGTTCAGTATCTTTATTGATGACCTGGATGAGGGGATCGAGTGCTCCCTCAGTAAGTTTGCAGATGACACCAAGTTGGGTGGGAGTGCTGATCTGCTGGAGGGTAGGAGGGCTCTGCAGAGGGATCTGGACAGGCTGGATCCATGGGCTGAGGTCAATTGTATGAGACTTGATGACACCAAGTGCCAGGTCCTGCACTTGGGTCACAACAACCCCATGCAACACTACAGGCTTGGAGAGGAGTGGCTGGAGAGCTGCCTGGCAGAAGGGGACCTGGGGGTGCCGGCTGAACATGAGCCAGCAGTGTGCCCAGGTGGCCAAGAAGGCCAACAGCGTCCTGGCCTGTATCAGAACTAGTGTGGCCAGCAGAAAGAGGGAAGTGATCGTGCCCCTGTGCTTGTCACTGGTGAGGCCACACCTTGAATCCTGTGTTCAGTTTTGGGCCCCTCACTACAAGAAGGATGCTGAGGTGCTGGAGCGTGTCCAGAGAAGGGCAATGAAGCTGGTGAGGGGTCTGGAGCACAAGTCTTATGAGGAGCGGCTGAGGGAACTGGGGTTGTTTAGTCTGGAGAAGAGGAGACTGAGGGGAGACCTCATTGCTCTCTACAACTACCTGAAAGGGGGTTGTGGTGAGGTGGGTGTTGGTCTCTTGTCCCAAGTAACTAGCAATAGGACGAGGGGAAAGGGCCTCAAGTTGCACCAGGGGAGGTTTAGACTAGATAGTAGAAAAAATTTCTTTACTGAAAGAGTGGTGTAACGTTGGAACAGGCTGCCCAGGGGAAGTGGTTGAATCATCATCAGTGGAAGTATTCAAAAAATGTCTAGATGCTGCACTTTGGGACATGGTTTAGGGGGCATGGTGGTGTTGAATTGATGGTTGGACCTGATGATCTTAGAGGTCTTTTCCAACCTTAAAGACTCTATGATTGTATGATTATATGATTTGAGTGTGTCAAATCTTGCCTTTTGCAAGAAAGGTACAAGAAAAAGAAAAAAAAAACCAAAACAAATTCTTTGCCTAAAGAGGGGAATAAATTCCTTCCAGACCCCAAATTAGCAATCATTATGATCTTAATATTTTAGAGAATTTAGATGAAGTGTCAATAATCCTAATTATGATAAGCCATCAATACTGTTTTGAAAAACTATTTTTTTGGCAATTGCTGGTTACAGCCACCCAATATTTCCAAAAAGAACCCGAGGCAGCCTCATGATTCCCTCTGTGTATCTAGCACGAGGAGTAGGTGGTATCAAGATGTCCCTGAATGCTCTCCTGGAACATAATTTGCAGACGTGCATTAAATCTGCATGTCTGTTCCTGACCTGCCGTTCTGCACTCAGTTTACCATTATGTTTACTGGATGAAATTAGTCATGTTGGGAACCGTATTTACTCAATAAGAGAGGGAATTTTAAATATTAAGGGATTGCTGCTCCAAATTTGCAAGTAACTGTTCAGGGAACTTGTGTGTGGTGGAGAATTAAACGAAGAAGGTTACAAATGTGATTTAACACAGCTCATCAGTACCTTTATGAACTTTTCATGTTTTCATTTCAGAACTGTAAATTTGGGTAAGTCTGATGAGGTTTCAGGAAGGTTTCCAAACCCCTGACATTTACTGCTATGGTCTCTGAATCCGGGTGTAAATGTGCTAGTGTATGTTGGCTCATCTGGACTTTTGGCAATGTCTGGGACTAATTCATTGCCTCCTCCTATGTGTATTCTGGGAACACCACAGGGCTGGGCAGCCATATGCTTCTATATTAATTTTGGCGAGGCTAGCATTGCTTCAATGCACATTCCACAACACATTCATAATGTAGAACCTACTCTTTGTCCCAGTGGTGCTGCTGGGACATTACTTTGAAATCCTAGAGGTAAGGCAGTAGGGTTTTTTGGTTGTTGGAAGAGGGGTATGGTTTTGTTTGGTTTTGTTTTAAATATTGCAAGTAAGCAAGGGAAAGATGTCACTTGTAAAATACTCCATATTTCTACAGGACATGAGAACTCAAAGTCTTAGTTTTGCCTTTGGATATGAAACATATGATGAATCAGTGCAGCTGAAGCTAGACCTTGACTGTCTGAGTCAGTTTAGAACAATAGTAGTACATTTCCAGTGCTTTAAGATAAAAATGGCTTAAAGTTTTAGCATTCATTCTTGTCCTAATAAAGCTAAACACTTATGGTTCTTGAACACCCTTCAACACAAAATAGGCTTGTGTCCATGTATTTTTGCTAACTGAACTGAGCCAACTGTTGTTCACATAACATAATACTAACAAAACAGAAAAAATGTATTTTTGATTTTTCATTATTTTGCAACTAAAAATGTGTCTGAACAGGTCAGATAGATCAGAATAAAATTTTTGATTGATGAAAAGCCAATATATCCGATTCATAAAGATTCCTTGTCAAAGAATAATTTTGATTCTTTTAGTAAAATCATAATAATTTATGAAAGCAAACTATATAGCAGAGTGGAGATAAACATAATGGACTTGAAAGTTCTTTCA
This sequence comes from Phaethon lepturus, assembly GCF_000687285.1. NCBI lineage: Eukaryota > Metazoa > Chordata > Aves > Phaethontiformes > Phaethontidae > Phaethon > Phaethon lepturus. The sequence goes on along the minus strand of NW_010512477.1, from coordinate 1,042 downwards.
GATTTCTACTTTTACTGAACAATGCATCATAAAAACAAATGCAGATTGACTGTGGAAACTGTGGTTTATGGCTTCTTGGTCTCTGGGTGTTCATAAAAAGTGTTTTAAGAGAGCACTTTATTTTAAAGGGGTTTCATTCTTAGCATGTCTCCTTGCAAGGTAGTTTTTTTTTAAATGAGAACTGTCCATTTTATTTTATTGCACATGCAGTTAAGAAAAAGGTAACATTTTAATGCTGTATGGCAAAAAATGCTACTAAGAAGCTGAACAGGTACTAGAAAAAAATAGAAAAATCTAGTTATTGAAGCATAATCATTTTACCTATTGTCTCGGCTTTTACTGATATGTGAAGAAACCAGCAGTGCATTTTAAAACACAGTGGAGCAGCAAGGGACATTTTAGAAGTTACTCTTCTCTACAGATTCTTACTCTATTCCAGTAATCATATAACACTAATGTAAACATCTTCATGGCTACCCTAGTCACTTCCTTCTTGCTAATTCAAGTTACAGACGGTAACAATCAACTTGGTCAGTCGTATAACCACTGTGGTAAAAAGTAGAGCATAAAGAAGAAACATATTTCTTCCACTGAAGAAAGATATTCAATCACGTTTTAATATCCATAGCAGTGAATATTTAAAGAATCTTCCTGAAGTTTCAGAAAAATACCCTACACTATGTTTTTTCAATATCCTTTCTTTATTTCTTCAACACAAAGCATTTGCTTTTAATTAATGCCTAATACCATGCAAGGAAATTCACTCATCAACCCTCTATTGAACTTGATCCAAATTGTTTGATTCATGGAATGGCTTGGAGAGGAAAACCTACCTGACATTTGTCTCTGCAAATTAATGCAAGTTTTAGTGTAGTCAGGTGCAATCCAGTTTCCATATATACCTCATTAAACCAAAGGAACTGTATAACTGTATTTTCAAAAGTGTAAAAATGTCAAAGCAAAAGTGTGCAATCATTAAGAGAAGAACAATATGAGGTCTAATACTATGCAGTTTAATAAGGTCAAGTGCTGGGTCCTGCAC
>NW_010512476.1:109256-120167 GCF_000687285.1 Phaethon lepturus | reverse complement strand
GATAGACTTCAATAAGGATTCTAGTTACAAACACTTGCTAGAGCTAAACTTTCTGGAATGATGTCACTTTTCCAATAAAATTGTGACTTTCCCACATTTTTGAAAGGAAACACATTTTTTGTATATTTTCTAAAGCTCAACACATGAAATACTATCCACATACTATCTTGTCCAGCAAGCATCACTCATTAGCTGACTTAAACAGATTAGTATGCTGTATCTAAATACTAAATTAAGCTTCCTCAGGGTCTAAATGTTTAACTGGGGATCACTTACAACATCTTGAAAAATACTGTTGCTGATGTCTGTATTAAAAATCATTTAGATAATAGAAATTGGAGATAATAGAAGGCATTAGATCATGCCATCTAGCCCTGTGTGTGCAAAATACAAACTAGGAGCAGAGAACACCTCAGAAACTGCACTGAAGTGAAACAGCATTTCACTCTAGCCAATTAAGGTATGGCTGCTGGATTTTTTATAAACAAAAATCTTTAAAGAACCCAAAATCCAGATTTAAACAAGTAAGACTTGGAAAATGCTAACAAAGCAACATATCCTATAGAATGAAGTAACATTAGGACCGGATCCAAAGCCCTTTGAAATGTTTTTCAAATCAGAGTTTTAATTTTTTATTTTTATTAACAGAAAGGGAAAAAAAAAAAACAGTGAAAATTGGCCCTGAAAGCTCTATCCTTCATTTTTCTTTAAAATTAGGTTCCTCAGATATTAATGATAGCATGTAGAAAGACATTTTGCTTCAAAACAGAACTTCAATGTCTTGTTCTTCAAACAGTCCCATTAAAAAACAAAAACCAAACCAAAACAAAAAACCACCAAACAAAACCAAACACTAATGGTGCAAAGGGGATTTAGCATTTAGCTTAAATTATCCTGGAGGAAAAATACAGGTACCTTCAGTTCAGGAAATTTCATCAGTTAACTCTGAAACGTTAAACATGATAGATTTGTTACTCACCTGTGAAAAGTCATGTATCATAGAACAAATTGCAAGGATCCTGTTCAATTAGTCAGTGAAGCACCCAACCATTTCCCGTCATGTTTTCATTATGCTAACCCATTTGTCAGAACTGAATCTTTAAATTGGGCATTGGCTATTTGCACCTGGGTCAATAACCAAGCGGTCACAATGGTTGCAGTTCATTGACATCTGATGGAGGGTTTAAATTTGACTAATGTAATCTCACAACATAAAGTTAGGGCACTTGGAAAGCAATTACCCACAAGGAGACCAGGCGGTTCTCTGGAAAAAAAAAAGCAGCTCACAATCAATGTATGGGAAGAGATTATTATAACATTATTTTATCAGAATTGGTATAGAATTACTTTGTTAGCCATGCAGTAATTCAGTGTACACTACCGTTCCCTGCAGTAAACTGCACCAGCAGCTAAATAATATGAAAATCAGTTCAGAAACTAAGCTAAATTCAGATTAAAAATGTGCTCAAAAGCTTGGTTTTCTAACCCATAGCTTGTCCCTCTCCTCAAGACTTCTATTTTATAATTTTTTCTTTAAAATTAAGATTTTAAAACCCAGAAGCTCCTGAGTAGTAGTGAATTCTCATTGGAGATGTGCCCTCCATGGATTTTACAATAAGGGACATTGGTGAGGACAATGCTATGACCTCAGCCAATGTCACCACAGTGTTTAAAGGGAAATGGCAAACATGGTTTAGTTTCCCTCTGTAATCAGTTCTCACTACAGATAGCCCTGGCTGATAGGACAAGATAGAAAGGCAATGTCTTAATCTTAGTGACTGTTAGCTCTCCTCAAGTCTTCTGTGCTCTCAAATTTTCCATGATAAAGCCTCATGCACAAAAGTGCATCACAATTAAACGTAGCTAGAACTCAACTTTCCTTGTTTGGCAGCATAACCAAACACAAACCTGGTGTCTTTTCCTATTTTCTTAACAAAAAGAAGTCTACATCTATCTTAATATACACAGCATAGCTTTGAGAATAACACTGAGATAATGTCACAGTGCTAATCATCTTGTCCACCACATCATAGAGCCAGAGGCCAAAAAAAAGGTTACTTGCAGTGCAAGGCATGGGAGTGGAAAAGCTGGAAGAAAAATTATATGGTGGAGCAGAACTCTGCTTTGCTTTGTTCTCCCCTGACAGCTTCTTCAGGAGCAACATGGCCAAAGGTCATACAATGCCTTTGCTTTTCAAGGTACTTGAGCAGAGCTCAGACTTAGCATGCAAGGAAGTCCAGCATCTCCAGACAAGGCTTGGCTTGCCAGAGACAGAATGTAATTTTAGCTTTACATAAATTACTTCAGTCTTTTCACTTAAAGACTTTGCTTATCTAAGCATTCAGAAAGTGTGCGCAGAGTCTGTTTCACACTGCTAACGAAGTATATTTAAGGCAGTGATGAATTGGAGCTGAGACCACAGACTATCGCAATGTTTTTGAAGGGCTATGCTCCCATCTAAATCTCCGTTTCTCTCAACTCATCCTTACAAAAAGTCCTGAAGATAAATAAATTCTGACCTGACTTTATGACACGGGGCATAAAAATGAATCTATGCTGAAAAATCTTCTGTCTGTGTAGAGCAAAGTGGAGAACATATAGCACTTAGATCTGGTCCCACTCCCACAGAATCACCTTCCCCTTTTACAGCTGCTAGTAGAAAAAACTAGCCAAATCCACTCCACCTCCTCAAGCCCTCTTGTACTTTGTTTCCTTCTAATGTCCTGGGAAACAAAAACTCAGTTTCTGTTGCTAGTCAGCCCTCCAGTAAATGAAGAATTAGCCACTGAACTAAAGCGATACAGAGCAGTAAATCAAAGAGACTGAGAACAAATGCTTTCATCCTTGAATTCTCGTAGGGGACACATGCAAAACCTCTGAATTTTGGTAGGTTATAGATACTATTTAGTTCATGAAAGATGAGCAATGCTGTCAGGATAATTCCCCTCAGTCGTGGTCTGAGTTGAAGGGAAACATTTTGCTTACAGCTCACATCGTTTTAATACCTCTTTGCACAAGAAGAAAAAGATCACAATTCATTGAGCCAAATGCAGTAAAATAACTACTTCTTCCCTCAATTTGAGTAGCTGTTTATTCTAGCATATTACCACTCCAATGAAGTTATCCTCTCTTCTCTGGATTTTTTTCCAACAGTTCATAAGAGCAAGTGAATAATAATGAATCTTAAGTTTTTTCCACACGGATAATTTGTCAGTAAGAAATGAAAGCCCATGCACTCTTTTGGCACAGGATTCCTCAGGTCTAAGCTGTAGTCTATAACCTACTGATCTTTATTCTAGTATTGACATCAGCTAGTAACAGCAATCAAATAAAATGCTTCCAAAACTTCCTAAAGATAGCCAGAAATTTAGCACTGAGTGCTCACAGCTATGAAGGAATACGTGGCCAGTTTTCCACCCACCAGGTGAACGGACTCAGTCTGCCACGGCAGGCTGAGGCTCCAGATGAGCAGCTTGTTTCTGTGTTTTACACTGAAGTCTGTATGCAAGTACAGCAGTTTGGACTCTCCTGCCTGACAGAAGGCATTGAGCAGTCAGCTTTTATGCTTCATTAATTTATTTCTTAACCATTCATAGCCAAATTTATTTCTGTAGCTAGCATACAGTGGTTCTGGGGCCAAGAAGCCAGACATTGGATTTTTCACTTGAGTATAATCCCCATCTTAACTGTGCCACTTACAGTGACAGCACCTCAGCATATCAAAGTGTAAGGCAGATCCCAATATGGTAGTACACTTCTGCTTCTGCATGATGCTTTATCTTCCTCTCCTCTGATCCTTTGAAAAACAAAGGAAAACACTTTGTTCACTTCTTTATTTCTCCTGGGTTTTGAAAATACTTTTTGTTATTTTCCTCCACATGTTATCACAATTTTTTTGCCTAAATAGTATGAAGGTCAAGAAAGAGTGAACTCTAAATAAAAACAATTTACAGCTCTCTTTTGGTACCCTGATTTAAGGTAAGGGATATTTGAAATAAAGTAGATAGATAGTCTGCAACTTGAAGTATTAGGCAGATGATTTCCACATCTGTTCTTGGAGTGTCACTTGTTAAATACTGTTTATGAAATTCATCTACAAAAAAAATCACAGTTATAAAGGTATCTAGAGGACAAAACAAACAAAATAGGGATGGAAGAGGACAAGCTCCTCTGCAGGACACTGATCAGGGCAGAGACTGGAGGAGTGAGAAGCTGCAGGAAAGGTCAGTGCACACACACAACTGGTCAAGTTGGCAAGTACCCACATGCTGTGTCTTCATTCTTTTCTTGGCACCACAGCAGTTATACAAACATGACTTAGTATTAATTTTGTACAATGCAAAGTGAACTTTACACTGAGCTTACTGATTCATGATTTATGCTATTAAAAATGGAATTATGTCAATCCTATGAGATGCATATGTACATTATTTCCTTCAACGCCGCATAACTTTTGAAAAAGTTACTGTCCTTTCCAAAGATCTTTAGCAAATGTTCTACACGGAAACCTCCTTTTTGCACCTAAGAGCAAGACCTTCTCTTTTGATGGCTGGGTTTTATCATTTTTGCTGCAAGCAAAAAGCTGTTCTTTGATATGAAGTCCATTTCCTTTTTTTTTTTTCCCCCCAAACTACATTTCTTCATACTGAAATGGGGAATAGCAGATACTTTTCTTACAGTGAAATAAGGAAAGTACCTCTGGGTACAATGGGGACATTTCTGTGAACATGACTTTCTTCTGTTATGGAAAGTAAAAAGTCCAAGTTGGTGATTGTTGAGAGCAGGTACCTCCAAGGTGGGAGGCCAGCACAAAGAAACAAACAAACTTATTTCTTCTCCCATGGTCTGAATTTGCTATACTGAACCTGCAAAATACCATCTGGACTGGGTCCAGCGAGGGACTTACCTCTAGTTACTCGCCTTGTTTCTATAGTTAGCCTTTCACCATCTGTTCTTGGAAAGTACCAGAAGTAGGACATGCACCCACTTATCCTGTTGATCCTACACAAGTCTGACAGCTGGATTTTTTCTCCATTCTAAATGCTCGTGCAAATAAAAATAGCAGAGATAGCAACAGCACTTCTAAAAAAAACCAAAACAAAACCAAAAAACCCCTGTAAATTTTAAAAGTAAACTATAACTTTTATATCAAAACTAAGTGACTCAACGTATCAAAAAAATCCTTTCAAAAAGACATCTCTGAGAGTGCCTTCCCCACCCTCTGGGCAACTGGCCCCTCAGTCACCTCACCTGTTCCTGTCAGAAGGTGGCATGTCCACACAAGCCTGCCTGTCCCCTGCACCTCTGCTTTCCCAACCACTCTTGAATGCCGCCACTCAAACGCCTTTGGGGCTTCTGCCTGACCGCCTCTTATCACTCTCTCTCCTGGACACTAGAGGAAAATACATTTTTTTCTTGAAGAACCCTTTGGGTTTTTTTCTTTTTTGGTTTGTGACTCGTGTAAAAAATTGGAGGTAGGCCTTTACACTGCCAAGCCAGGCCACTGTGGGCAGGCGCTGGACCTGTCAGTCTCTCTGGCAGGCTGGAGTTGGAAACAGCCTATACAAAGCACTCTAACTGAAAACCTTGTAACTTCATCACTTTATTAATTTGATATGAAGTCCCACTGACCCACTGATTAAAGATCACAGGGACCAGAAATTAACCTTGATCGTCCAAATCCTGTGTTTGTAGATGTGCCTGTTGCCATGGCAAAAACAGGCCTAGGCGAGCCTTTTCCCTCAGTCTAGCTAAATTGGCTTTTATTTTTATTTATTCACCAGATTACAGATCAGGCCAAAATTCTATTTTATTTAATTTACTCGTTATACTTTATATCTACTCTCTAGTTGAAGTAGGGCATGATGAAACACAGTTCTATCTCCTCCTTCTCTAGAGGGGCTCTTCACAAACCTTCTCCATCCCTGGGCCCCCGGCTCACTGCCGTGGCCGGGCCCTGTACAGGCTTTAGCACGCACGAGGTGCAGCTGCCCAGCGTGGCGGAGGTCCGGGGGCAGGTAGGTGCGAGAGGGCAGGAGCGGCTAGGGAACCCTGCCTCCGTGCCAAGGAGGGCAGGTCTCCATGCAGCCTCCAGCAGCCAGCCTGGCCTTGGCTCTGATGTGTAACAGCTAGGGACTGTTACTCAGCTGCAGGTGAAGGAAGGCTGTAAAGGAATATGGCAACTCTAAGCAGAGCAAGGGATATTATAAAGAGAATAGGAATTTTAACAAGGGTTGCAGGAGAAGGAAAGCCAGCCGCTGTGCTGAGTCTGCTATGTGTACGTACATATGCCAAGAGAAAATTTTCCCTGTCTAAACAAAGGAACCATGAAATACTATACAGGGAGGGCAGTTACTTAATCGCTTCTTCATACTTTCTTCACTGCTGATGCTGCAGAGGAAGTTATGCAACAAAAACTAGCATCCCTACATTGCAATTTTAGCAACACCCTGGGTAACTTCCAGCCAGCACAAGAAGCTGCATTTCACCAGCATACATATTCATGTAAACAAGCACCATAAGCAGCCACAGGGCTTGCAATAAAAATGTTTCGCCCTTGTCAGAGCAGAAAGCAGTTCTACATGCAGAAAATAAAAGCAAAGTTCCTGTTCCTATTATGATGCTTAAAAACATGTCAGGTGTTTGCAATTCCTTTTAAATTAAGTTTTGCCAGATAAGAATTTGGCTGTAGTAAATGCAACTTCATTGCATCTTGCCCTCCAGAGATGGATTGTCTGTAAGTAATCTCTAAAAAGATCTGTTCTCCTTTACGTCTATGTAGAATTTTTTTTTAGTTGATTGCATTAGGCATCTCCTGTTTTCCCGGCCATGAGCACTCATGAAGTATAACTGAATTCTTTTCTCTAAGCAGAATTTCATCCATCATCAATAGTTACTTATAAGTTCACTGTTAAGTCAATTGGGGTATAATCCCAGATATGCAGGCTCTTCCCAAACATATTTTGCAGTATTGATGTTGTCACACTGCCTGAGCTTCACTCTGGCAGGTGAAGTGCTCCAACCTGCGCCCGCCTTCCTGTGCTCAGGGACCACATGTATGACCTTTTGTTGCCAGCTGGCCCCAGTCTTACTCTTTAAATTTTCTATGAACTGGCACTAAATTCAGACATTACTGTTGGTTTCCATGCAAATATTTAATTTTTGCTGCTCTTTTCTAGTCGATGTTTCTCCCAGATATGTTCAATGGGAGGTTACTGACCTGGCAGCAGTAACCTAATACACATTATTCTTTGTAACCTTATTACAATATATCTCCAGTCCTCATTTTTTCTCAAGGAAGGATTTTTGTTTGTTTGTTTTAGGATAAGGAGGCCATGGCTCTGAATTGTGCCTGAACAGTTGCTGTTTGCCAACTCAAGACAAAAAGAAAGAAAAACCCCAACCAACTGACAATACCTTAAAAACTAGCAGATTTTTCTTATTTTTCTTTTTAGGAGAATGTGTCCGTAAGACTTCAGTAAAAATGCTTTTCTACGTATTACTCTTTTTTGGCATTGTCTCTCTGTGGTGGCATTGGAGGGCAAGAAACAGGATGAAGGTTACAAATCTCACCGGAAAATATATATTCATCACTGGATGTGACACAGGATTTGGAAATATGGCAGCAAAGATTTTTGACAAGAAGGGATTTCGAGTTTTTGCCAGCTGTCTGACTGAAACAGGAGCCAAAGAGTTAAAAGCTGTGACCTCGAAGCACCTTCAGACAGTGCTGCTAGATGTAAGAGATTCAGACAGTGTTAAGAAAGTGGCTTCATGGGTCAAAGCTGAAGTTCAGTCAGAAGGTGAGTGCCAGGATATCTGTCTTTTAAAAAAAAAAAAAGACAGCAATAGAGTTTTCCTGAAAATACCATCCCATACTCACAGCTTGCTTTAACTGACATTTGACAAGTGTGTGTGGATGCCTTGTCATCTTCCAGAAACATGGAAGAAGATCTCACTAGAGGGTTGTTTTATACATCTAGTAAGTGGTAGATAAATATTTGGGAATGTGCTCAAAAAGTCAGGCTTATCAATACATCATTGTCAGAATGGGAATCCAGTTCCTGGAACCTTCATTAGGACTGTTTGCACTCACATGCATATCTGGGTTATGGCACGAGTGCTCAGCACCTCCCATGCTGTGCTACCGGGCTAGAGAACAAATGAAATAAATTCCACTTAACAAGCTTAAAGAGTTTTCCCTTTAAAATTTGAATACATGTAATAAATGACTTGTAAGTAATCACTCATTCTATCAAAAGCAAAAATTACATATTAACACTATTGAATAAATCTGACTGTAACTATTTTGGAATATTGCTTGCAGACCATCTGAAAAATACAAAAATCCCGTATCCATGACCCTACAAGACAAAATGCTGCTGCCGTTACTGATGTTAACTGATTTCAGTAGGATGGTACTGCAGTAGAGTTTACAAAGGCCCAAGATCCTATGGGCTAGATTCTGCTAACTTTGAGTCTTAAATAGAGTCTATTATGATGTACCACAGTACCAATTACACTTAATACTAAATTCCAACGTTCATTTGACCTTTCATCTTTTCATAAAATTGCTTACAACTTGCCAAATTGCTTCTACTTGAAACTGTGCTTGGTTTCAGGCCAAAAGTGATTTTTTCCCCCCAAGAAAAACTGTAAGGTCAGACCAGCAAAAGTATTCATTCACACCACTCTAACAGCTGATACAAGAGAAGAACTGGTTTTACATTTTTGTATTTTCCCCTCCCACTTCTGAGGGCTCAGAAATGTTTTTCAAATAATTCTAGGGGTTTTTCCCTGCTTCCACCTCATTTTTTGGAGCTGGCTGTTCATTTAAAAAAAAAAAGCCTTCCCATTTCCAGTTGGGGCATGTCAATCAATGTGAGACGTAAGTTCTCTGCTACAACAAAAATGTCAGTGCAGGAAAAAGAACAGCAAAAGCCTTCTCCGTCACACAGTTCCCATCTTATTTTCAAACCTTTCAAATCTTTGAGAAAGATTTTTTCATTTTTTTTCTTATCAAGAGTTGTTCTTTATTGTCCTGGCACCTCATGCAGTTCAGAACCAAGGCACACTTACCTTTGTCTCAGGACACTATACCTGTACCAACGACCAGGTCTATTCCTGTCACCCAATATAGTTGCTCTTGGCCATACCTGGCCTTCCTCTACTACCCTTTCTCCCACAAAAAGCCAACACTACCCCCTGCCCAAAATGCTGTGGCAGAGGGAAGACTATGCAAAGGGTGATGGCAAGCATGGTGATAAAATCTGGACACTAAGAATAAAGCTGAATATTGCAGGACATTCTCAAGCAACTCCTCCAAATCTTCACTGCCGCCTTAGTTCCTCACTGATTTTCTGTGAAGTCTCACTCAGTTCAATTAATCTGACACATTAGGTGAAAATTTGCATCCTGACTTTCTTCTTTTTTTCCCTACAGGTCTCTGGGGACTTGTCAATAATGCTGGGATTATGGGGCCATTAGCTCCTACAGACTGGTTGGATATCGAGCACTTCAGAGAACCAATTGAAGTTAATTTAATCGGACTCATAAATGTTACAATAAATATGCTTCCCTTGATTAAAAGAGCAAAGGGAAGGATAGTAAATGTATCCAGTGTTGGAGGTCGCCTAGCATTCAGTGGTGGAGGCTATTTTCCTTCAAAGTTTGGGGTAGAAGGCTTTAATGACAGCTTAAGGTATAATACTCGCTATGAGAAAAGACTGTTTTTTTTTCCCTAAGGCTCATATACCAACTAAAAAATGGCACATGCAGAATAGGAGCTGATTGACAATCCTGGCACTTGGTATAAAATTGAAAAACATCAGACCCTGTGGACTAATTCTTCTTAAAAGATCTTTTGCTCAACACAGAACTTTTGCTCAACCACTTTTGAAATGGTAGAAGGCCTGTTGGGCACACAAGCTGTCCTCAGGTATTATTGCAGCGTAGTTGGTACTCCTATAGATTCACAACTATCTTAGTGTGCACAGAGACCTTATTGCAGAGGAAGCTCCACTCAGGGAACTGAGATGTCTTCGCAATATGAACCTAATTGTCCTAATTTCTATCCATCCAGAAAAAATACATACTGTGCATTATTGCATGATAGTAACTTTTATCTAAACTTTGTTCTCCAAAGTGTCTTCTCTTAATTATGTCAATCAACAGAGAGCTCTAGAGAACATAGCAAACTAATCCTGGGAACCACCACGGCTTCTTGCAATAAGACAGGGAGTGCCATTTCAGACACTGAGACACTCACACAGGACTCTCAGATATGAGACAGGGCCAGAAAGAACTGTACCAGTCTGGAATATCAGCCAGAGGTCGAGAGGGATTCCCTAAGACATGTAAAATGGCTCTACATTCTTTCATTTAGGCAGCCAGCCAGTCTTACAGACAATTCAGGTAATTATTGAGTTTCACATCCTAGTTCACCTTGCAGTAGCTCACTAACCAGATACTACACAGTCACTGCCCATGCATGTTCTTACTCTGTGAAGCAGGTAGAGATAGTTCATCCCTATTTCATTCAGGGATAACAAGCTGAAAGTTCACAACCATGAACAAACCTCACAGTATTTGTGTGCTGGTGTGCTATGTAAAGACAGAAATAAAAGTAATAGTGCAGAAAAAACCCTACAGTATTAATAATAATGTCTTATGTGATTAAATGATTGGGCTGTTTTTGCAGGAGAGACATGAAAGCTTTTGGAGTAAAGGTTTGTTGCATTCAACCTGGACTGTTCAAAACGGCATTATCCAATCCAGCAAGGATTATGAAAGAGAAGGAGATTATTTGGAATAAGCTTCCCCCCGATATTAAAAAGCAATATGGAAAGGAGTATTTTCAGAAAGGTGAGACAATTTCCAGACATTTGTGTCAAAAGAAGCAATGCATTTCCT